>NC_061518.1:26622500-26850000 GCF_022379125.1 Scophthalmus maximus
TTTTTTTTTTTTAAACCAGGAGAATAACATCCAGTAGTATATACTTACAAATTTGTTCCTTAGACTTTTTTTCTCTAAATATGAACCAACTGACATATTGTACATAATGATAATGAAAATTTGCTTTTGCCTTCAGTTCGACGATACGGAGTCCCCCACTGTAAACTTCACTGTTTATAAAATTTATTTCCCCCCCACTTGCATCAAACTTTGAGACAAGGCTGCTTGGGGATTGTGTGCAATAGTCTCACGGGGTTATTAGTACAGGGTGAGTGCGATACGTGTTTTTATTCCTGGGTCAGTGGAATACACTATGTCCAATGTGAAACAAGTTTCCCTACTGGGACAATAAAGTTTAATATTGTATCATACCCACCAGTCCAGCAGACCCAGATCTTGTCCCTTCAGTCCAAACAAAATCATATCCACAATCGGCTCAATGGTCCAAATGTAAATGTTCCACTGAATCCCCCAAGTCTTTTGGGGGATTTTTTTTCCCGTAGCCGCAGCACACCACGACGTAGCAAACATGGCGACTCACACAGAGGTTGGGTCCACCTCATGTTACTATATTTAACTCAAAGTTGACGAAAAAACATCGGTTTCGTTGTTGCACGTGATTACACTGTAGCTTTAACAGTGTTCAGTTCATCCATACAAAATTAAACAAGTAAAATTACTGTTGCTAATTAAATAATATTTCACTTTTCTGGTCTCAGTGTTTTACACTCGGGGTCACATTCAACCATTCAACACTAGCGCTGCTGTACACATACTGTACAGTGCTTCACCAACACACACATGCACACACACACACACACACACACACCAATGAATTATCAGGTGCAGTTTAAGGTCCAGTATGTTGCCTGAAGAGAGCCAGGATCGAACCACCGGACTAGTGGTCCACCAGCAGCGAGCACAAAGGGCAGATTGATCATCTGCGACACCTTCAGAGGACGACCTGACGTTGCTATGATGGATGAAGCTTCTGTGTTATTTGTCGGCCGTAGCCCACGCCAAAACTACAACTGTAAAACCACCGTGTGCTTTGAGCTCTCGTAAGTTTCCTGAACTTCAATCCGTCGCAACTCCCGTCCACTTACGTCGTTACTTCCTCTGTCACAGAATGATACGGACCTGTGCAACTGATTCGACGTCATAGCCGTTGTATACTGTCATTATACACTACGGCTATGAACCAATCATTTCTCTTGATTTGAGCAACCAGTTTAATAAACTGAGATATACCATAGTAATGGATCATAGTATTTTTTATAATCAATTACGACATGAAAAACATTTGATGGTTTCAATTACACGATGCATTTAATAGAGAAGCATCGGTTGGGACTGTGAGTGTGGGGTGGAAGTATGACCGTCGAAAGCAAAATAAATGTGGGTGGGTCCACCTCACTGGCAGATGCCATTTCCTGTATTCTGGTGCATTTTAATAAAATGTAATGGAGGTCAGCCAGTGGAATGCTGTGCAGTGTGCCACCCTCGTTACATAAGAAATAGCTTTTATCACCTAAAACGTCTACCACATACTTGGCAAGGTTTCCCAAAAAATGACACAACATCTAATACTTACATGATGCCTTTAAAAGCAACATTTGAACACATTATGAACATTCTTACACTTAAAGGGGCAGTAAGTGATTCTAAAGCAATACACTGTTGTGTTCATTAATAAATACCTATTACTACCACTAGATAAAAAAAGGACCTAGCGCTGATAGAAGCAGACAGGAAGTGGTCTTGCGTTGTTGTTGTTGTTACTTTGACTGGATACCATGTTGCAGTCAAAATGAGTTCTATTCAAATTTAAAATCATCCTATCGGATTCTGCCTTATTCCACACCTAAACACTACAAACACTTTTTGCAAAAATCTGTGAATATTTCCAGACAGTCCGTAAGTTGTTGCTTTTGTGTGCGCCGGAGAAAAATCTGGTAAAACATTGTGAGGACCGCACCACACAAAACTGCAAGTACAGGTCGTAAACATCACTTGTCGACACCTTAACAGACGTTCTAGCTGGGGGCGCTGCCGCTCCGTGGTTTTGGCCTAGTGGTTAGTGCGTAGGACTCACATATCCCAAGGTCCTGGGTTTCCTGGTCCATGTGTGGCTCGGGGAAGAACGCAGGAGTTGTATATAACGTGGCATGGAGTTAATGAATAGACAGATGCACTGAATAGAAATGGTAAAAGTGGGTGGGTCCAATATTATTATTATTATTACACAGACAATGGGTTGAAGAAAGTAAAAGCATTGTATTTGTCGCTGTCAGAAGTATACAACTAATTCAATTAAATTTTTTATTGTGAGACCTCACAATATTACAGAGAAACCCAACAGTTCCCATAATGATCAGCTCTGAGACTGTGGAGGAGGAAAAATTCAGACTCAGTTGTGGGCGTAACATCTGCCTCGACCAGTTGGTGAGAGAAAAAACTAAGATAGAAAAGCTGAAGAAGGAATTGTGAGTTGGCACTTGAATCTTAGGTACTTTTCCGGATTGAAAGTAAAGAACCAGGTTTGATGAAGATAATTTACAGTAGTTGGGGTTTTCTTTTTGCGCTCTGGCCCACACTCCTGCATGGTGGGTGCTAGGCGCTTCTCGCATTTTACCAATATTCCAGAAATCTCTGTCTGTATGCAGCCATTTGTGATTGACCATCTACCTTTTATCGGCGTGGTGTTCTAAATAAAGTGCATGAGTGTATCATCTAATTATATAATATAGATTATTCTGCATTATAAGTCCTTCCATCACTGGACTCATGGGCACACGCCCCACCCCCTGGTGCCCCCATTGTTGAAAACGTGTTGCTAAAGTGCCCTCTAGGGTGCCCTTTAATGCAATAAATGATGACGACGTGCCCTTTAGAGAAAGAAAATTTGATAACGTGTCTTAATGAGTGCCCCTTCGAGTGGAGAAAACGTAATGCAGTGCCATATATGGTGCTCTTATAATGGACTAAACTTGACGTTCCCTATATGGGTGCCCTTCCAATGGAAAAGGGTGGCGTTATGAAGTGCCCTCTATGCCGCACCTACAAAGGGAGAAAATGGAATGCAGTGCTGTATACTGTTATCCTACAGGTGAGGAAACATCACGAAGTACCATATTCAGTGCTACTCTAATGGAGAAGTGCCCCTCCAGTGGATAAAATGTGATGCGGTGCTGTAAAGGGAGTCCCTACATGTTTGAGAATGTGGGGAAGTTTCCTAATGGATGCCCCTCCAGTGGAGAAAATGAAATGCGTGCCATATAGGTTCACTCACAATGGGATAAACTTAAGGTTCCCTACAGGTGCCTTTCTGATGAAAGAGATGCCCTTCCAAGTTTCATTATACATGACGCATTCTGGCTTCATTTCATAATGTAAAACTGATTAGTAACTGGGCTGGGGCCAACTCCATCACATCATAGTAGAGGTAGGAGGGGCTGTGATTGGCTGATTCCTGGTGTTTAGTAACGGGGCAAAGCAATGTGGAGTCCGGGCGTAGACATAATGAGAGCATCAATGAGCAGAGACAGTAGAGCGACATAAAGGCGCAAGGGACAGGGTTGTCTGTGTCTCCCACAGATGAAAGACAGTCAGCGACCAGGAGGAGGAGAAGTCTTTTCTTCTGCCGATGAAAACAAGAATCAGCAGGCTACAGGTAAAGAGGGTGTTCGCATGGCGGCGGGGTGCGTTCAAAGGACACACCTGTTGTTTGGCCTGTCACAGTCTATCAGTCTGTATGTGTGTGTGTGTGTCTGACTGTCTGTCTCACCACACACAGACGCAAAGAAGTGAGCCCTTCAAACAGGCCACCACACCCACACACACACACACACACAGACACACACACGCACACACACACACACAGAGACACACACACCCACACACACACACAGACACACACACACACCCACACACACACACACACACACACACACACACAGACACACACACACACACACACACACACACACACACACACACACACATACACACACACACACAGACGAACACACACCCACACACCCACACACACAAACACACACACACCCACACACACCACACACACAAACACCCCCCCACACACACACACACACACACACACACACACACACACATACACACAGCATCTAAGCACAGAAATAAACGGGTGTAGCATGTGAGATGAGGTCAAGGAGAACAAACAGGCAGCACCTGAAGATCAACTCTAAAGGATTATTCCACCTAAAATCTGAAAACACAACTGTGTGACACGGGGCTCCAGTTTTGAAACAAGAGTGAAGTTCCAATGTGTTTTGTGCATTATGTTGTAATATTTCAAAATTCTCTGCCAGATCTACACTGGTTTCCACTTCCAACACAGAATTGATTTTCAAAATATTACTATTTGTTTACAAAGCTCTTTTCTTGCCCCCTGTCATATCACTGATCCCCATGGTTCCATATTCTGACCCCGGGTCTCCCCTCCCACATCTGATCTTTTCCACTATCCATCATTTTTCATAAATCCAATTTAAAAGGCTCCCCTTTTAATCTTGCACTTATTTCAGCCCGATTCTGTCTAATGATCGTGTAAAAGAGTATCATTGTTTTTATTGTATTTATGTCTTATTTCTTTTTAAATGATCTTCTGTGTCTTTTTTTTCTGAGCCTTTTTTCTCCACTGCCCTCCGATCCCATGCTTGTGTTGCTTTCCTTTGCATTGGTTGTAAAGCACTGTTGTTTTTTAATGTGCTATATTAATACATTTGACTTGAATTTCTATATGATGCTCTTTTATTATGGTTTTGGAAGGCAATGACACAAAATGTCATCCGGTCAGTGGAGTTTTTTTAATTTTTATTAATGGAACTGTGTGCTTATTTCGTAGCATAGTTGCATATGTTTTGAAAAGAAATTGATTTAGGAAGCAAGAATTAAGTGTACATATGCAGAATGACTCACTTCATTTGGTTTGACATTGCATTTTTGAGTTTGCAAATTTGCAATATTCAAAATCACTGAACTATCTCGTAAGCCGTATATACGAGTGATTTAGGAGAACTCCCGCATTCACCATTTATTTTATATTTTTTACGATTCCTTTCAAATACGCACAGAATTGACGAGTGGTCGAGACCTGTCGTGGAAGTCACGTCAATTGTTCTGCTGTTGATCAAACCTCGTTTTCCCACTTATGAGTCGTTTTTTCATCACTTTGAAGCAATGTGCATATTCAAATTAAATTAAATGTAGCCATTTTCATATCAATGCATTTCCTCTTTATTTCAGTTTCAATGTGACTCACAGGTGATGCAGTATTAACTGATCTGCTTAAGTCCATCACTTGACTCCTGCTAAGATATAGACTTTAATATCTGAAAACTGAACTTCAATCTCCGATCGCGTAAACGTCTTCTCTTTAGTTTATAACGCTGTTTTCATGAATGAACTTTTCCTGACATGAGGCAGGAAGCGAAACCTTATATGGTATTTTCAGGCCGTTGATTATGCAACGTTTCATCCTGTTTACGCACGTGATTTACACACTTTTCTGAAGATAGAAGCGTTTGATGAATCCAAAGAGGCAAACTCATGAACTAACGAACAGATGTAGGACAAATTTAGGATTAGGATACGAACATGTGCTTGCTTGAGGCCCAATGTGTGACAGAAACCGAGCAGTCACACATAGTTTAAGTTGTATTAAACTATGTTTAATTTAATTAATAAAAGATTTAACTGGTTAGCGGCTGTTGTTCTGGTGTGTGTTGGGTGACCCCGGGTGGCAAGGATGTTTGCTATATGTAAAAATCCTAATATATTTTTTAATTGATGAAAAAGATGATCAAAGTAGTGGGAGTGGTAGTGAAATGACCATAAATCTGTCTCCTAAGAGTTTAATGTATCAGCATCCTAACATGGTGATATCAATGTTAGCAGGTTAAACCTTGCCCATGGTCATCATACTAGTTCAACATATTAGCATGCTAATATTTGCTAATTAGCTGTAATTGGAATCGGAGGAATAGGTAAAACACGCTACAGTTCAACTTTATTCACACTTTCTTCCACGGCGGGTCGCCTGAGTGCTAAAGTCATGTCTCTCCAGATTGGTTTTGTTTTTGTCACCACGTGAAACCATGTAATGTCTCTCTGCCATGTCACTCGCTACATCATGGAGCTGAGAAGAAAAGAAGGTTCAGTGGAAGCAGCGTGGGATCAGAAGCGCTTGGCGGCGATACAGCAAGTGCCATGCCCTCCCGACTAATTGAAACCCTCTCGAACACACCGGCTTCAGCCTGATCTGGCGGTGAAAGCCTCAGCCAAGCCCATCACTACACACAGCCTCTTATTTCCCATTAGCCACATGTGAGTTCTTTCTTTACCTTTTCATTTGTCTCTTGCTATTGGACAGAACAGAGGACTGATCTTTAAATTGGATTCAGGCTGCAGTTGGTAAGATTGAGAAGAGCGTGGACGTTGCGTGAGATTTTTTTTGTGGGTACAACATGGACTTCCTTTGTCTGCAGAGGCAGCTGTCACAAACACGTGGGTTGGTAACCATGGCTCAGAGGCCAAATGTATTAGAAAGACCAAACTGAAGTCTGACTTTACTGTTTATGCACTTTGCTCTAACGCTGACTGAAGTTCCTCCCGTTTCCCTTGATCATCTTCGAGATGTTTCCTCACCTGTGGTGAATTCAACTGAGCTGACACACACTCTACATAACCTATCACAGCTGATTCATCGGTCAATTGTAATGATTACTTTTATTACTATTATTAACTTTTTAATGGTTATGTTTCGGCACTCACAACTACTGAGAGGACTCTGATCTCTCGTGTGACACACTGCTGCCATCAGGGGCAGATCTGTGGCTCAGGAGGTAGAGAGGGCTGTCCTCTAACCAGAAGGTTGGCGGTTTGATCCCCCGCTCCCCCCAGTCTGCATGCCAAAGTGTCCCCACGCAAGTCACTTAACCCTAAGTTGCCTCTGACGGCTCTTCCGGCAGTGTATGAATGTGAAAGAAATGAACACATTGAGTGGTGGATACTAAAAGTGCTATATAAAATTAGTCTATTTATCATAGGATCCACATTGTACACAAAGGGACATTTTTTTTCCATCAGAGATGATAGCTTAGCTATCTTTCTCCTCTGTCCCACCTCCACTGGGGCAGGGGTATCCCAGGACCGAGTTTATGTTCAACATCATGCACAATTCCTTATTCACTAAGGCAATTCCTTGTTTGCCATTGGTTCAATAGCTTTGGGCATATACAAATTGTTCTAACATGCTTGAAAAACACAAACCCTAAATCTAATATTCATTGAATTTCAAATTTTGGTGCACGTAAAACATCCCACATGAACACACAAATGCTGAGAGAACCTCAAATTTCACACTGAGGAGCTCCAGGTCACTCGGTTCCAGCTCAGCCTCAACGAGAGCCAACTGAGGGCAGAGCGCAAAGAGGCGGAACACACTGGGCCAGAAGTGCAGGAAGGAACTTGTCTTTATTTTGAGGCAGGAGCAGACAACCTTCAGGGTGAAGGTGTATGATTGGGGGCAAATACAAGCAGATTGTCAGAGGATAGGAAAAGATCTCACAGAAGGACAATGTGATCAGCGCCGTCAAAGGACAAAGAAACTACTCAGGAGAGACACATTTTTCCCGCCAAGCCCAACAGTCCTCTTAGATTCAATCAAGCCACACCAAATTGCACACATCCATAGGTATCAGTCGCCTAAATATGCCAGATTTGTCTTATCAAGATTCATGAATTATTCCCTGAGCAATCAGTGAAAAAATGCCCAACCCCTTTGAATGGATCCATTTCTTTCTTAGCCCATGTCCCGTCGTTGGGGAAATCCATTCAGTAGTTTCTGCATGATCATGCTTAAGAACGACAGAGGGGAAAACGTGAGCTCCTCGTGGAGGTCATCGGGACTCGCACTGAGCAGCGTTCAGTCAATCTGTCCGTGAGTGAGCATCAACGGGTCTAATGGATGAGAGCTTGTCAAGATGGAGCAGAGCTGGGAGAAGGAAAAGAAGATGGCCCTTAAGCAGAGGAGGAGCTTCACGTTTGGGGCTCTAATTACTTTTTTCCCCCTCAGCCTCTCACTTCAGTTCTGAGCAGTGTCTCTCACTCGTTCTCAAGAGGCAGACCAGTAAATTATCAAAATAAAATTGGCCCAAAATGAGACTCGTTTGTGGGGGCACACCTAAGCCATTCCTAACAAGCGACTGGCTAGGCCTGGTTATATTTGATAATTAGATGGGCACTGTTAAACATACTTTACCACAAGTAATGGAAAAACTCACTACAACTTTAAATATGATGTATTGCGATAAGAACAACATTTAGATATCTTTATACCCACTGAAATGATCAGATCTTATCAGCAGCTGTTGGTTTCATATAAGACAGTTATTAGTGGCACTCGAGAATCAAGTCAGTTTGAAAGGGGCCGAAACATCTGAAGAGAGTCAGATGTGGTGCAGACGGAACAGGAAACTGTCATGAGAGACATGCGCGTCCGCCCAGACCAATGTCCTACACACACACAAAACACACCAACAGACACTCAAGCATGGAAGACACACAGACGCACAATGTTGCCTACACAGCACCACCCATTTACAGATGAAGAAGTAGGCCGTGCTGTAGACATCAGAAGCTATGAAGCAGGAGCAACCACATCACACACACACACAGACAGATTAGCAGTGATCAAGCTGAGTGAATACCTTGATGCTGGTTCTTAATCAACTCAGATCAAGTTGGGATCAAATGGAGATCTATATTCATGTTGAGACTCGGACCTGCAATCAAACCATTATTCACACACTCAGCTGAGCATTTAAAGAAAAAGATTGCATTTGCAAATTTTGCGTAAGCAGAAATCATATCACTGGTTGGGGGGTGGAGTCATAGAGGTATTAAATCTAGCCAAGGTCAGTTAGCTGAGCTTCCTCGGTCTGTGCGCTCGTCTGTACTTGTGTCCTTGTTCCGCTCGTTTTATCGTAGATACTCTGTGAGCTGTAGACTTCGCTGCCCCAGAATGCACTGCACGTCAACCCAGAGGCAATGGCAGATATTTTGAGCCAGGTTGGGACTATCACTTTATTAATCTAAGCTATCTTTCTCCTTTGTCCCGCCACCTCCACTGGGGCAGGGGTATCCCAGGACCCGGTGATTATCCAACATCCACGCACAATTCCTTATTCACTAAGGCCATTCCTTGTTTGCCATATTTTTTTGCCAATGTAATGGGGTGGTTACGGCCTTGGTTCCTCAGGCGTCCTTTATTTTGGTCACCGTCTGTTGGAGGCTGTGTTTTCCAGTTGATGTGAATCACTCTGGTCCTCTCAGGCCCTGTCTGCACGAATGCGAATTTGTTGTAAATACACGGAAGTCTTGCACGTATGGGCCTCCCGTCCAGACGCACCCGGAGTTTTCGCTGCCTGAAAACGCACTCTTTTGAATCCAGGTCCCAGGGTGGAGAAGATAAATCTCCCCCCCTGAGTTTGTGTATTTGAGTTTGTGTGAACGCCAGATACGCATACGATGATGTCATCGTCCCACCCCAGCCCTCGACCCTCGCCCGCGGCATCTCCAACAACAACAATCGTGGACTACAAGCTTGTGACGGTGCTGCATCAGATGCTGACTCTTCTGGGGTCTACTTTTCCCTTATCCCTCAACATCTTCATACTGTTGTTGTTGTTCGGCTTCTTCTTCTACGAGTATTTCTATGCTCTTTTTTGGTTGAGTTCTGTAGCAGAAAAACAGTGCCACATATAGGCCGGGAATAGGTGTTTCTACAGCTAGATGCATCTTTCCAATGAATCCATCATCACGGAGAAGTTTCGGGCCCTCCTGCTGAGGAAAATGGGGGCGGGGGAAGATGGTTTTCGAAATATCTTGTGGTGTGGACGGGGCCTCAGTCACACCTCCACTGGAAACTCCTCCCTTGGATGCGACTCTGGACGTCCCACCACTGTGTCACCCAGTAGTGACCCCAAGTTAAGGGTCGTAACAAGTGGTCTGCCTCAGAAGAACGAATGAGAGCCGCTGCTCAGATCCGAAGACTCTGCATTAGCGGGTTATTTTGTCCAAGACTTGGGGCAGTGGAAGAGTTTTATTCTCGTTCCTGTCGAGTGTCGAGTTTGAATGAAACGCGAGCACGTCTCTTAACATGTCCGTGAGTGAGGTTTACACAGTGCGCTGCACAGCACTCGACTGGCCAGACCAGTTACATGAGCACAACAAAAGAAAACATGCAAGGACTAAATCGCCCTTCCAAATATTCGTGATTGGTGACATTCTGAAGAGCCGTGCAGTGAACAAGGCTGATGGAACCAGGCGCTGTCGTTCTATCGCACTACAGACTGCTCACTTTACAGCACTTTACTTAGTTTAAACATTTCTATTTTATGTATTTTATATGGTCTTTTGGTAAAGTAGCATTGATCACTTAGAGGGTACATATTAAATGAGGAGTCCTGCTATAGCCCTACAATAATATACCACAGAAAAATAAATACAAATCTAGAATAAAATAAAATAAAATAACGGTTTTGCCAAGTACAGATGATGTGCATATAGCCCGTCAAGGTTCCTGTGAACTCAATGTTGACAATGTCTTCGTCCTCAGTTATGCATGATGGTGTTGTAATCTTTTGCTGTGTGGCCCAGTGGGAGATCAGAGCATGGTTTCACAGAGGGCTACTAAAAAAAAGGACTGCAGGGGAAGGCTATGATGGTGGGGCAAGCGCACGCACACACACACACACACACACACACACACACACACGTACTCTGATACTAATGTTAGCCTGGCTTGGCACTCTGAATAGCCTCAGGTCTTGAATAGTCTCCCCTCAACCACAGACACAAATGACTACACTCACACACGCGCACACACACACACACACACACACCATACACACACACACACACACACACACCATACACACTCACACACGCACACACGCGCACACACACACACACACTAACACACACACACACACACACACACACACACACACACACACTGACACAGACACACACACACTATACACACACACACACACACACACACTGACACACACAGACACACACTATACACACAGACACACACACACACACACACACTGACATACACAGACACACACACTATACACACACACAGACACACACTATACACAGACACACAAACACACACACTCACACTCTAGCAGCATGGCAGTGCCTTTGACCTGGTTCCCTGTATTTAGAGCCTTTGATTTCCTGACTCCACTTATTGTTCTGGTCCCAACCATGTCAACCTTTCATGTCCCACCCTAAGCCTGCTATACTCCCTTTACTCTCTGTCTTTTTCAACCAGGGATAACTGCACAGGACGAGCGAGCCGGGGCCACAGAGAGAGGGAGCGAGTATGAATGACATGCAAAACGGGGCGGGGGTGTTGGATTGTGCTACATTGACACATAAAACCAGTGTTTCTCAGTTTTCAGATGTCTCATTGAAGGCTCTGTCCGCTTTGATATTTTAAGTAGGTATCACAACAAAAGGGCCAACAAATGGCAGAAGCGGTGCTGGAGGACTATCGCGGCAGCAAATGGAGGAGCTAGTGTGCGGTGCATGGGCAAGGGAGGAGGAGAGCTCCCTCCTCGGGGACAGGTAGGGTTACCTGTGGAGGGATACTCATGTATTCCCCTTCCTCCTGTGTCGACCAGGCCACAAGAGAAACCATTGCAAAGTTTGAGGTTCACAATTTATTATTGTAACAGGTTGAAGCCTTTTAGTTTGTCTTGTTGTCCCACTGTTGGTTTCCTCCATGTACATACAAGGCTGTATAAACAAACAAAGGGGGTTTACCATATTGTCATTCTAAGAAAAATGTACTCCACAGGGTATGATTGTTAACAGATAGCCATGGTCAAATCAGATTTGTGATTGGCAGATTGTGTTCAAGTCCGAGTCACCAAAGACAAGTTTGAGTCGAGGTCGTGTCGTGTCTCGAGTCCCCAGTGTTCAAGTCCGAGTCCAAGTCCGAGTCACCAAAGACAAGTTTGAGTCGAGGTCGTGTCGTGTCTCGAGTCCCCAGTGTTCAAGTCTGAGTCCAAGTCCAAGTCACCAAAGACAAGTTTGAGTCAAGGTCGTGTGGTGTCTCGAGTCCCCAGTGTTCAAGTCCAAGTTCAAGTCGAGTCACAAATAAAAGAGGGTCAAAAATGACACAGCTTTCACCATTCAATGGGAGTTTATTAACTGACTGTCACGACGTGACAGATGTCTGCTAAAATTAGACGTCGTCCCAGACTTCTCAATCGTACGCCGACAAATTGTGCATTTAGCGGAGCTCTTTCCAGACATGGAAGTGAATTCTGTGAAGGCAAACTTCACGACCCGGGGCACGTCCAGCTGCATCTTCCAAATTTGTTCACAGCGTGGGGCACGCTGAATCTGCAGGTGGAAGAGGGCACACGCCCTGCCCTTGCAAGAAACTGTTACAGACTAAATTTACACACCGATTAATCATATAAGTTTATCAGGGACTTTGAGTCTGATTTCATGAAAGCTCGAATCCTCTTGCATTAATCCTCGAGTCAGAGTCCTGTCCTCGAGTCCAGAGTCATTAATGCGCAAGTCTGAGTCACGAGTCCCGAAAGTAGCGACCCGAGTCGGACTTGAGGCCGAGTCCAGGACTTGAGTACTACATCCCTGTGAACTGATCACAGCCGCCTCTGGGAATCTCACCAGGTGGTTTAAATAGTGCGGCTGATGTGAAGTGAAGGTTAGCACACACTCTCTGGTCCCCCTTTTTGAACAGGGGAACCACCACCCACGTCTGCTACTCTTTGGCACTGTACCCGACCTCCACGCAATGTTGCAGAGACGTGTCAACCAAGACAGCCCCTCCACACCCAAAGCTTTCTACATTTCTGGGTGGATCTCAATGAAGTTGTGAAGTTGTTTGACTACCACAGTGACCTCCGCCAGGGAAATTGATGATGATCCTCCATCAGCCTCCAGCTCTGCCTCTACCATAGAGGGTGTGTAAGTCGGATTCAGGAGTTCCTCAAAATGCTCCTTCCACCGCCCGATTACCTCCTCAGTTGAGGTCAACAGTGTCCCATCCTTACCGTACACAGCGTGGATGGTTCCCCGTTTCCCCCTCCTGAGATGTCGATTGGTTTTCCAGAAGCATCTTGGTGCCGACCTAAAGTCCTTCTCGAACTTTTCCCACATCCGCTGCTTTGCCTCTGACACGGCAGAGGCTGCAGCCCTTCGGGCCCATCGGTATCTTGCAAACGCTTCCGGAGTCCTCTGGGATAACATATCCCTAAAGGACTCCTTCTTCAGTTGGACAGCTTCCCTGACCACCGGTGTCCACCACGGAGTTCGAGGGTTACCGCCCCTTGAGGCACCTAAGACCTTGAGACCGCAGCTCACCGCCGCAGCTTCAGCAATGGAAGCTTTGAACATTTCCCTCTCGGGTTCAATGCCTCCAACCTCCACAGGAATGCCAGAAAAGCTCCGCCGGAGGTGCGAGTTGAAAATCTCCTGGATGGGGGCGTCCTCCAGACGTTCCCAGTTCACCCTCACTACACGTTTGGGCTTACCAGGTCTATCCAGAGTCTTCCCCCACCCCCGGATCCAACTCACCACCAGATGATGATCAGTTGACAGCTCCGCCCCTCTCTTCACCCAAGTGTCCAAAACATACGGCCTCAGATCAGATGAAACGATCACAAAATCGATCATCGACCTTCGGCCTAGGGTGCTCTGGTACCATGTACACTTATGAGCATCCTTATGTTCGAACATGGTGTTCATTATAGACAAACCATGGCTAGCACAGAAGTCTTATAACAAACAAACATTTGGGTTCCGATCAGGGAGGCCGTTCTTCCCAATCACGCCTCTCCAGGTGTCTCCATCATTGCCCACGTGGGCGTTGAAGTCTCGCAGCAGAACAACGGAGTTCCCTACTGGGGTCCTATGCAGGACTCCATTCAGGGTCTCCAAGAAGGCCGAATACTGCATATGCACAAACAACAGTCAGAGTTTCCCCCCCCCATCACCCAAAGGCGTAGGGAGGCGACCCTTTTGTCCACCGGGGTAAACTCCAACACAGCGGCGCTCAGCCGGGGGTTTGTGAGTATCCCCACATCCGCCCGTCGCCTCTCCCCCTGGGCAACTCCAGAGAAGAAAAGAGTCCAACCCCTATCCAGGAGTACAGTTCCAGAACCGAGGCTGTGCGTAGAGGTAAGCCCCACCAGATCCAACTGGTAGCGCTCCACCTCCCGCACATGCTCTGGCTCCTTCCCCCACAGAGATGTGATGTTCCACGTCCCCAGAGCCAGCTTCTGCAGCCTAGGTCCGGTTCGTCGAGGTCTCCGACCTCCACTACCACCCGTGTGGCAGCCGCCCGACCCCAGCGGTTCTTCCTGCTAGTGGTGGGCCCGCAGGATGGAGAGGGTGTAGGTGCCATGTAGCGTTTTTGGGCTGTGCCCGGCCGGGCTCCGTGGCAAACCTGGCCAATAGGCGCTCGCCGACGAGCCCGCCGCCTGGGCCTAGCTCCAGACGGGAGCCCCGGGCTTCCTCCGGGCTGGGTCCCTTTCCCTCTTCCTCTATCTTCCATGGCGTCTTTGTTGAACCATACTTAGTCTGGCCCCTCGCCTGAGACCACTCTGCCATGGGAAACCCTACCAGGAGCACTAGGCTCCAGACAACACAGCCCTCAGGTTCATAGGGTCACACAAACCCCTCCACCACAGTAAGGTGATGGTTCCCGGAGAGGAAGTAGAAATATGTTTTTGACAATGAGTGGTGCGCAGCATCCCATGTCTTCCTCATCAGTAACCGAGTGACTGAGATCCTGAGAGAAAAAGCCACGAGACGTTTCGTGCCCTGGAACCAAACCTGGGTGCAAGCATATACAAAACGATAATGAGTATAATTTCTCATCAAGGATTTCTATCATAGAATATATTGGCTCATTCTAATGATGCTTTCACATCAACAGTTTAACCTGTAACACGACAGCAGCTCCTGCTCAAAGTTCCCTGTTGGTATGAAGTCTGGAAACAGGAAGTGCCTTGTATTTATTAGGGAATAATGAGCATTATACTGTCACACCTCCTCACTGAGGTATGCAGCTCGTTGAGTACACACACACTCTCTCACACACACACACACACAGACAGACACACACACACACACACACACTCACACACACACAAACACACTGGTCTGCTTTTCATTAGACAGCCCACCATGTTGCACCGTACATGTAGAGCTCATTAACCTGAGTGTGGCTTCTGTCTGCAAACAACAACAATGATCATGTTGTACCATACTCACCCAAAACATACACCTTGTCAAGTCCTTCACCTCACCTGGGTGGAGGAAAAGCACCCACACACACAGTTTTTGACGTGGCTCAGGAGCAAGAGGGGGCCATCCAAGGAAAGTCGGGGGTTCAATCCCCATTTTCCCCATTCCACATGCCGAAGTGTCCTCTGACAGCTGTGCTGGCAGTGTACCAATGTGACAGAGAAAGTGCTGTATGAATGTTTGTGAATGTACTGTCAAGTAAAAAAAAGAAAAGATATTATACACACATTTGGGATAGATAAATGGCTATATTTTTCTATATGTTTTTGTTACCTCTGAGAATTCTTTCATATGAAGAGTGAGAAAAAGTAGTCTTGTACGTCTTAATGTCATTATGAACACATTAATCATTTGTACAAAATATCAGCAGTACCACCCTTGGTTTTACTTGCTATGGGATCAGGAAGACAATTCCTGGTATTGGACATCAGTACACATTATGTGTAGAGTACAGTCCGGATCTCTTCCATTGGGGAGTGATTTCCTCTGGCAGAAAACTTGCCGGTCCAATCCCAACCAACTATATAATAATGGGCGGGGTTCATACCGTGACGGGGAGAGAAGCTACCGCTGATGAATGAGCATTTGACTAAAAGTAAGCTCCTGATTTTTCGTCAAATGCAGTGGACAGAAACATGTGGCCACACAATATCCGATCTTTCTGGAATTTCACATGTTTGATACAAGTCAGGGCCTGAAGCCATACTTTCTTACTTTGAGGTACTTATGTGGACACATGCTGCACATTTTGTGAAGACAGGCCTATCACTTGTTGAATGTCTTATATTTATGTGCTGAACTTATATACCTTTTAGTATAACAGTTTAACTTTTTAGGACATGGACTTTTTAGGACATGAATGCTTTTGCCTGCTTCTATCAGAACACAGACTATTGTAATAGTGAAGTCTGGGCTAGATAAAAGCATGAATGTTATTAGCAAGTTAGTTTAAATAATGCACGGATAAATGACAGATGGGGGCAGTTGGTGGAGTTTACTACAAGGCCGAACAAATTCATCATGTCACATTGTGTTAGTATAGACAACTAAAGAAGTCAACATTGTTGTCCAACAAGGTAATACTTGAATATATGAGTGGTCGATAGGACTTTAAAAAGCAACACTTACTTCTCATGCTGAAGCGCCATGCTAGCTGTCCATTCAATGCTAAAGGGAAGTACGCAAGAAATGAACTTCACAGCCAGATGAACACATACCACATAGGTCGACCGACTGACTCTTCGACCCCTCTCCAGGCCCATTTTAACATTTGATGCGTTTGCATTGATGTGATTTGAGTGGCTAACATTTGCACTTGGCTACTTGTTTCAACACGATTTGATTGGCTGCTGCCTTAGAGCCACTTGACAGTGTGACCAGCTCTGAGAGAATTTCATCAGAATTTCAGAGCTTCCTTGACCCCAACTACAAACGTGTTCTGGGCGAAATTCTCGGCACTTGTATGTAGGTGTGAAAAAAGCTCAGACACACAGCAGGCGGGCATTCACAACACTGCAGCATGTCGGCTGAAAGACAAAAGCAAAGAGATCACCTCCTCAAGTACCTTCAAGACAGACCTCTGTCATCTGGCCAACTAGCTTACTGAGTGACTCGTTCTCTCGTTCTCTGATCTGCAAGAAACCTCTCAAATAAACCTAATAGTAAACACTTATTATTCCTCCACTGAGTTCACTGAGTCGGGAGATAATTTCGGTTAAAGCGACATGTAAAAGGGACATACTGCAAAATGAGGTTCAATAAAAAGGTTCAGGAACATGGGTCACGCCTCAAACTAGAGAAAATTACATCGCGCTTATAGTGACCAATTTTATCATGGTTATCAGTATCATCACGTTGTATCTAAAAAATTATGAAAATCTTCAGAAAGCAGTAATATATAAACCTTTCAAAAGAATGGCCCATTGTTCTATTTTTCTTGAAAAAGATCCGTAATTTTAAATAAAACAATTTTTTTATTTCTCTGATTCAAATATTAATGCTGCTCCATGTATTCACTCTGGAGCTCACTAGACCACCGTCTCTCTCTCTCTCTCTTTCTCCGTCTCTCTCTCTCTCTTTCTCCGCCCCTTGGCAGATTCTAAGGCCGCTGTCATCCATGGGGGGCGCCCAAACATAAAGTGTTCATGGCTCCGCCTTGACTGCTCCTATACTGTCTATTCAGAGCCAGCCCGGGCAATGTTGGCGCCCTAGGCGAGACTTTTTGACCCCCCCCCCCACCAAGGTGTTTACAGTATATGACAACCCCGTCCCCCCCACCCCAATATTTGTCCAACACTAAATACCACTTGCAAGGCAAGAAATTAAACATTGTACGACATCTAAGATGCAAGAAACTTTTGAGAACTATTAAGAATAATTTCATCCTTTCCCAACTCATTTTGCAGCTGCAACTCCTGCACAGTCTTGGATGATGCATAATAACGTGCATACATTGGTAACCTGCATCACGTCATGACAGCAGACAGAGTTCATCATGTTGTCAACTCGTGACGGACAGTTCAGGGACAGTTTGTCTGTTTTTGTAAGTAAAAGAGTTCAGGGCTGAGCTAGAATTTGGACCCAAACTGCAGACTACAGGTAGCAGGAGCAAGGTGGTGTGAGTTCGGCAATGGCTGCCTGCCTCAGAAATTGAGCAAAATGATCAGAGAAGGTCAAATCAACTTCGGGAAAATCACAGGACAAGATCTAAACAAAGTCTGCTGTCATGACGTGATGCATGTAACCGATGTATGCATGTTATTATGCATCATCCAGGACTGTCTAGCTCTGTGTTTGAGTTGCAGCTCAAAAAAAATTGTCGAAAAAGGATGAAATTATTCTTGACAATTCTCAAAATTTTCTTGAATCATTTATTATGCGTAATCAATACATCATAAATATTTTCATTATTATATATTATTATATATTTCACATCTTAGATGTTGTACAATGTTTAATTTCTTGTTTCATGTTCTGCAGACAGGATAGCAACCTTCTCGCACTTTTGTAGATGCCAAAATATGACCATTCTTCTGACTAAGTTGTCTTCAACGTTTGAAAAAAATATCTGGTGCGCTGTCACCGACTTATGCCAAGTTAACTATGAGACATAACAAACCCACGCTGCACGCTGCAGTGTTTACTGTCCGTGGCAATCGGCGGCGGTTTTAATGATAACTAAAAGTTGAAAGGAGGGAACTAACCGATGGGAATTTCACCATGGTTCACAGTGAAACCAGTAACCGCTTCATCTAGGGATGCACCGATTGTAAAATTCTGGGCCGATGCTGCCATAGGTGAATGTGATCTTATTTACCGATAAACCGATGGTAGTCAACATGGCGAAAATTGTCCCGAAAACGTTGTACGGCTAATGAAACGGTGCATCACTAGTGTCATCCCTCAAACACAATTAATTCCCACACGGAAAGTACTCATACTCCCTTGTTCCATTTCCTCCCTCCTTGACTCAGTTCTCACAGACGAGTAAACAGCATGGAGCACGAACTCCTGCTAAATCCTCATGACATTTTTTTAATCAAATATAACGTATTAAGTTTTGACTGCAGTCTCCTCGTGTTATTCTGAGGTACAGTGAGAATAAGACAGTACAAGTATCGACATGGTCAGTGATTCTGTCTGGAATCAAATCAGCTTTGATGATTTCAAATTAAGCTATAATATTAATTAGCCTGTGATAATTGAAACCAGGGTTGGACACAGGAAAATTCTGGAACAGCAACATGATTCCACTTCCACGCAACTATCTCATGTGCTATAATTATTTGTCACATTACTTTAAACTCCTTTGTCCCTGACGGGATCCAGTGATCTGATTGGTCAGTAGTGGGGCTGTTGATAGGTAACCTGCTCAAACAGGTTAGCTGTTACGCATAAGTTACCATAGTGATTTATACTGATAAGACGCGAACCACCTTCTCTCTCTCTCTCTATAAAAATATATATCATTTATATGTAACTTTGCAAGAATATTGGTTTACTAATGAATGTTTCCATTAGTGATTAATCTCTTACAATTCCCTGTGTAACATTTGCAAAACCCAAACATATTCCGTTTCCAATAACACAGGAAAGAAGAAACATGTCCTTCACAATTGTAATCAAATCAGTCAAAAATAAGAACACCATTCTTTAATTGAGTCCTTTAAGTAGGATCTAATAATAACTAATAATATACATGGAACTACTATTTCGTTGTTCCTGTGAAAACAACATATGCAAAAAACGGCCTGTTTCAGATAAACTGCTATTTGAATACTCCACACCACAAATGTTTTCTTGTTTGTCAGTGGACGTCCCACACCGACATTCTCACACTCGTAGCGTATGGATGGAGAGTATGCCTGCATATGTGTGTGTTTTATTAATGTGTACATGTAGGTGTACATTGCATTTTGGGCTTTTTATCCTCCCATGTGTGTGTGTGTGTGTGTGTGTGTGTGTGTGTGTGTGTCACACAGCCATTGATGGCCTCTAGAGTTTCATCCTTCTACAATCATTCGCCTGTTGGAAGGTGCAGACGCTCTGCAGGCATCTGAGACCTGCAGCTAACAATCAAAGAGCCGTAGAAGTATAGGACAGGCCTATCTGGTTACAGAGGCAGAGCGAGTCAATGAGAGACAAAGAGTGACACTGCGAGAACGACAGAGAGAGAGTGTAGCCAAAAAAGAGAGAAAGGGAGAAAAAGCATTACAGAGGTTGTTATTTCCAAGCATCCTCTGATGGAATATAACCCTTATCCATGGAGTGAAGAAACGTGACGAGGCTCTCTCCGCCGCTCATATCCCTCACCGCGTGAGAACCAATTCATGCCACGTTATAACATGTTATAATAACATACGGTACTGTCCAAAGGTTTTGGGCACATTAGAATGTTGCTCTGACGATGTTCAGAGATCACCAAAGATATTCAGATCCATCCTTCGTCAAAGCTGCGAACTGAACCAGATTTCATGCGTGTCAACTTGTCTGTTTTTTTGATTGACAGGTGTACAGAACCAATCAATCACCAGTTTAGATGCGTGGTGCATAGTTGGGAGTGGGGCAACTTGAGGCAATACATTTTTTGGGAGCAAATTGAGGAAAAACGGAGCACAGGAAATCATATTTTGATGAGAAATTATATGAAAGCAAAAATGTATTTTATTTTGAGTGGGAAAAAAAATCTATTGAGTGCTCAATAAATGCATTTGCATGTTTATCCACATTAACGTGAAATAATGCAGTTTCACTCAGTGGCAAACTGGAGCAGCACTACAGTTGTTCTTTGCGACGGGGACGTTCCACCTTCAGAAGATGAATGTGGGAAAAAAAAAAAAGCCCTGCGATGTCAAACTCTGCAAATACAGGATTGTGCACAGTGAAGCTCAAATATGCAACTGTAGTGCAACTGCTATGCCTCCATGATTTCCACCGTCGTTGGTGCGAGGATAAGACCTGAGCCGAGAAAGGACCCACTAAACTTCGGTGTGTATCCAGATAAAGGGGGCGGATCCAGAAATATTTTTTTTCACCGCGAAATATGACCATGGACAATTCTACCCCACCCTACAGTTGCTAAGCCCACTCCCCCAGCCCCCCACCCGCTGACCATCCTTTACAGACAAAAAAAAAATTCAATCATTACATTGGCGTGACATTGTGTAATTATTGTTACGTGACAGATGACAAACGCAGGCGATAGTCTCCTTTTGTCCTCTCTCTTGCCTGGAACTGATTTTTCTTGGAGAAGTATTCATAGGTTCCACTTTCACACGTCATCGAAGATTGTCAAAGTTCACCAGAGCCACCACACGCTGTTGATGGTTTCCCCCACTTACATTATGCAGAACGACACATGGTTGCTTTTGAAGTGAAAATAAAAAATTGTTTGGCAGTGTCCGACTTTCAAGTCCTGGTATATGACTGTTTCCTAAAAGAAGTATCCATGTACATAAACATATATATCTATATGTATAGATATATATTTAAAAAAGAAAGAAAATAAACTATTCATTTGAGCAATGCTGATTTACGTTACAGATGTTTTTTGTTGAGATTGCTGCAGCACACGATTTGAAGCTTCTGTCCTCAACTGTCCTAGTCCTTTTGGTTTGAACAACACATCTTGTGTTTTACTTCGAGTGAACTATTTGATTAACTGACAGCAAGTCTTTCTCAACTAGTCCTCCAACTCATAAGATGGACTATGTCCATCGTGTTTCATGGTCTAATACGACCACACCGACCGTTCCCTCTGCCGGTGACAAGAGTTACGCCACAAATACTTTGGTTTAGGGCACACCAAAACCAAAAGCCATGACTGAATTTCAGGAATTCTATTATCATTGTGGTATATTTTGCTGTTTTGGAGAGTTGTATTTTGTTAATATTTCCTTCAATGACTAAGTTGTTTTTGGTTCCTTCAAAGCCGTGACACTTAGACTTAAACTCTATTTAACGATTATAAAAAAAAATCTTTATTGATTTAAATGAATAGTACCAAATTTAAAATATATGATAAGAGATACTGGGGCCAAAGATGAGTAACAACAGTAACCGGAAACTACATTTGCCCCCCAAAAAGTGCTTTCAAAGCCAAAAGTTTGATTTTGAAAGAGGGGGTTCTCTCCCTGAATATTTGTTCCTCTGACATCTGTAACGGGACTGTATCAGAAAGACTGTCGGTGTACTTCTTTAACACAGCCGGCCACATAGTCAAGAGAGCTGAAAGTGAAGTCACATGGGTTTTTACCCTCTAGCTGTGGCCCATTATTATCTGCTGCTGATCCTCTTTCTTCACCAGGTCAAGTGAGAATGGTTTTTAATAACATTGTCCAACTGCACAGTTCTAAACTGTGACTTTCTGTTGCAGTTGGTCGACCAAACCAACGTGCCCTCAAATTGAAGAGTGAACCCAGGCTGAGCAGAACTGAAAGAGAGGGGGAAGGAGGGAGGCCGAATAAAATAGTTGCCAATTTGTTTGCTGTGTGCTGGAACTGTACGAGACTTCTTTGTGAAGCGCCTGACAAGCAGGTGAGATCAAAGTCCTGGGCACAAAAGAGGCTCAGCAGCGATTTGTCAGGAGACGAGAGGCAGCGGCCGGGTTCAGCCCTCTGATCACCGCCTCACCAAAGAAATCTGCCCATGAGAAAAAGTACAGCAGAAAGGGTTCAAAGGTCATTTTGATTTGCTCTGGATTACTGGTACCTCCCTTTTCCTCCACTAAAAGGGGGCTGGGGGGCAAGAAAAGGACCTGGCTAATAACCTTTGTGTTATTGCAGAAAAGAAACCCTATTGTGCCAAGAGGGGTTTTTTTTTGGGGGGGGGGGGGGGGGGATTTTGGGGTGGTCAATTAAAAAAGGAGCCCTGAAATTCTTTCCTTCATTCATGGCTGCAGGGGAGAAAGGGGGGGTAAGTTAGAAATGTATGTTTTGGGGTTTTGTGTCAGAGCACTTCAACGTGGCTGGGGTCTGGATTCATCTGTCAAGTGGGAAAAGAATGGTTGGAAATATTTCAGTTGGGTAAATGATGGAGAATCGGTCAAGCTTGTCTCTTGAAGCGAAAGCATTATCTCATTGTCTTGTTCATTTTAAGCACAGGTGTGAATGCACCCAGAATGCATTGTGAAGGCACTGGGATCTGATCAGGAGGCGGTCAGGAATGCGAGTGTGCAGTGTAATGTGAACTGGAATGGCTCCCTGGCCACATTGAAGGACCAATTAGTCAACTCTGCATTGTGCCGATGGTCGAACAAAGCTCCCAAATGCAGTTGATTTGCCTCCGCAGCCGGGCCAAGGAATCAAAACGGCTGCTACAGCCTCTTCCCTTCCTCTCAGGCTGAGCACACGCGTGTTCTTCGCTGTTTCAGAACATTCAAATCACACTGTTCAAAGTGGTCACTCCAGACGCATCTGGGACGCACCGAGCCCCAGCTGTGAGGTCATCCGTTACATTGGAGGTCTTCAAGGACGAGCTTGGCTCCGAGGGCCTGGCGAGAAACGAATATTCAATCTAGTGGTGCGTTCACACCGGACGAGCGCAAATTTCCGCGTCGCTTTCCTCGCACGAGGTCGGTCGAGTAAGAGGGTTTGGTCGCTGGAACATTTGTGAACGTAGTGATTCTCCATTCTCGATACAATGACAGGATGCCTGACGACAGCGATGGAGGGATGATCTCAACGCTCATTGGCTATCGCGTCAAAGCATCACGCGAATATTCCACTTGAGTTCAAATATTTCAGCTCGAGCAACTGAAGTGACTGATTCGCGTCTGGTCGTGTCTTTGCACTGACTTTGTGTGAGATCTACTCTCGCAAATAATTTGCACCATAAGGGTCTTGTTTCCCACCACATGTCGGAGGCCTTTGCATACTCATATCACCCGGTCTGCCTGTTGTATGACGTTATGTTTTTTTTCTCAAATCTACACGCTCATATTAGTCATTCTCACCTGTACAGCCAGCTGGCGGTCTGGTCTCACACACTGCACAGGCAAAAAGAATAAATGGCGCTGTGTTTGCTGAATGAGTATTTAGTGCAGTGAATCATTTCCTTGGCTTCTTTTACCTCATCATTTTTAGAAAAAACATCTAAACGTGTGTGAAAACGTGCGATTGTGTGAACTGCTATGAGGGAAGTGTGCATCTTTTGAGAAATGAGTCGAGCCTATAGTTTTTCTAATTGGCTGTTATGTAGCTGGCGTAGAGGCCTGAAAAGAGAATATATATATATATATGGGCGGCTGTGGCTCAGGAGATAGAGAGGTCATTCACAAACCGTGGGGTCGGTGGTTCGATGCCCAGTGAGAATGTTGGAACCCCCTTGGGCAAGACACTTAACCCCAAATTGTCTCTTCCGGCTCTCAGTGCATGACTGACAGAAAAAGCGTGGTGAACAGCAGCGCTGTGTGAATGTGTGTGTGTGTGTGTGTGAACGGGTGCACGTGACTTGTACTGCGAAGAAATGAGTGCTGTGAGTGGTCGTAGAAATACGCTACATAAATACATAAATAATACTTTTCTTGGGCCATATTCCTTCATAGGTAAATGTCAGTAGGCTATATTGCTGCTCAGTTCAGACAGGGTCCAACACTTTAGAACAAAGTCTTTCAAATCCAAAGTGTTCCCCGATGTTGTCGACGCCGATTCGACTCCGTACGCTTCAGGGGAAGAAAGCCTCTGGAAGTTTTCAGCCCGGCAGGAAGACAGCGTCTGCGAGGCCGTGGAAACGTCTTTGAACATGCAACACCACTGATGAAAATGGACAGTTTGCAATTTCCTGATAAAAAAATCTGAATGAGGGCCTAAAACTTAAATGTGACTCCTCCAAAATCCAAGTCCTCTCCTAATGTCCTAATGTGAGGCGTGTGTGTGCGTGTGCGCCTCACAAATTGAGATCGTTTGCCCTGCTCATTGCTGGGATACTATGTGGGCGGCGTGGAAGGGAGCATAATTAAAATAGTTTCTGAGAGAAACAGCACACCACATCTGAGGTTCCACCCTCTTCCAGCATTTAACCACATCAAGAGCGTCTCACTTAGGAACGGCCACCAGACCAACCTCAGATACACACGGCCCCGGCTGGTGTTTTGGCGTGTTATCCGACGTGTCCGAGGGGGTCTCTCCGAGGCGCAGTGTGCACACATTTGCGATTAAAAGCGCTGCCCCTTTCTGATCGCCGAGGTAAATAAAGTGACAGGGGCCGCCGGCTGGGTGATGTATGGGGAGGGGAAGACAAATTAACCGTCGACTCTCTGGGGGATTCCGCAGCAGAGGCCTGCAGAGCGGCAGTGGAACAGCGCCAAAGGGCAGAGAGATTTGTAGATGATGGTGCTAATTACCAGAATGCAAACCATAATGTGACCAAGATGGAAGCAATTTAGGCAGTAGTCATTTAGCCTGCTGCTCTTCCGCCCACCGGCTGCTGCCTAGCCAGAGCCGGGGCATTAGGATGGGAACAGTCTGGGACACTCCATCGCTCAGGGTGAGGGATGAAGGATAACGCACGGGAGCGAGAGGTTCTGTGGCGTGTAGGCCACATGGGGTAGAGCACTGTGACCGAATGTTCATCCGTCTTCTCCCTCCATCCATCTTCAACCTGAAATGACCTGCGGACTGGTTGGCCGTGCTCTCGGGTTCAGGAGTAGGAAGGAGTGCAGCGACGCTTGCGAACAAAGATGGCTCTGAACTTCTAACTGCCGAGAGAGGGAGCCGGGTCGGATTCCCCAGAACAACCTTGCAGCTCTGAAGACCTGTGGACGTGTGTGGGAGCTTTGATTCAAGGCACATTACGCAAACGTCTTACTGATCTCAGCCAAACCGTGGACGAGCACCTGTTAGACTGGGTTTGAACCTGGGCCTGATGTGGACCACCCAAAAGTGACATTCTTTTTATTATGACTTTTGGAATGCTCAAAGTATCAATTTGTTTGTAGGAAGTTGTGTCCAAGCAGCTAAACAAACCTTCCCTTGGCCTCAGATGATGAAGCCTCAACTATGGAGTGAATTCAGTTTTTGAAAAGTTTTTAAAGGGCTTTTTTGTTTTGAGTTCTGAAGTCTTGTCCCTCACCTGTCGCGGGGGCTCAGCCCGCCTGTGTACTTTGGGAAGTCTAATTGCTCTTTTGGAATATTCCAACAGGCGCGTTCAAAGGAGCGAGCTGTTCCACTCTCAGCCACTGTGTAATTTCATCTCGCTTCACACAGGGCTGATACCTTTTGCCCCCCCCTCCCCTTTCCCCCTTTGTATCAATTGGTCGGAGTTCAGCCCATTGTCGCCACCAGCTTCTTTTATATCTGCGCTCAGTCTGCGCCGAGGGCTCTCACTCGGATCCACGGGAGGGACTTGTACCTGCAGCAGAGAAGCGAGGACGGCCGAGCTGTCAGCGGCAGCCCGTGTGTGTGCGCGCAGAGCCGGAGCGCTCCATCGGTCGGGACCCCCCCGCCCCCCCCCGGACACTTTGATGGGACCCTGCGAGTCGGGCAGCACTCCTCCGTTTCTTTTTAGCCCCAGTCGTCGCACCCCGGTCATGACACAATGCTGATGATACCTCTGCTGGTGTTGCTGAGCCTGCTGGATCCCGTGCGTCCCCGGAGCCGCTGCGCGCCTGGCCCCGGGCCCGGCCCCGGCCCCGGCCCGGCGTGCGACCCCCGGCAGCGGAGGGACGCCGGGGGCCGCGGGGGAGTGTACGAGCACCTCGGGGGAGCGCCGAGGCGCAGGAAACTCTACTGCGCGACCAAATATCACTTACAAATCCATCCCACCGGCAAGATCGACGGCTCGCTGGAGGAAAACAACCCGCTAAGTGAGCATTCATTCTGGGCTTTTCTTTTACACATAACTGTCACAGGGCCACTGTGGACATCTTTACTTAATACACCAGTTTTATATAAAGACCTTCTGAAATGTATACTTCTTTTAAAGTTCAGCATTTATATATGCTGCGATATGCTTTATTAAAACGTGCAGTTTATTGTGCACACGCATGGCGACGTTCACGATCTGATTCATTTATCAGGACTTTCCCAGTTTCACTGTCAGTTATCAGCGTGCCGTGCAGGTTAATCAGCAGCATTACCATGCAGAGGCGGGACGGCCCGTCCGAACGGATGTGGATATCTAATCAGGGCGCGTTAGGACCTTTCAATAGGCCGATGATTAATCGGCTCTTGATCAAACGAGCCAATGAGCGCGCGGAACGAGGCGCTAAGAGGCGGAAATGAACTCATTCACTTTTATCTGTTAGCGGTTATTTATTACAGTGTTGGTTTTGCCTTTTTATGTCTTCGACCATTTTGGATTGTTTGGATTCATTCTCACTCTCTGAGAGTTATTGGCGAAGGGATCAATAGATCTATAAATGAAACCATACATCATGTGATCTGACACTTGTTCCACGCGTTTCTTTGTTGCAGGCATCATGGAAATCACAGCGGTGGACGTTGGCGTCGTGGCCGTCAAAGGGCTCTTCTCTGGCAGATATCTGGCCATGAACGATAAAGGGCGGCTGTACGCCTCGGTGGGTACACACTCCAACTCGTCAGGGGCCCAGAGGGCCGCGGGTCAAAGGCCCTTGAAAATAAGATCTGGTTAAATCTGCATGTCAGGATTCGCGGGAGGCCATCCAGAAACACACATCAGAAACATACCAGCAAAGCTGCGTGACAAATGTGGCTCACTGTTTCCTTTCCCTCTCATCTCCCCAGGAAGTGTTCAACAAAGAGTGTGAGTTCGTGGAGCGGATCCACGAGTTGGGGTACAACACCTACGCGTCCCGCCACCACTCCACCGAGCAGCAGCTGCCGCCGGGGGGCAGCGGTGGCAACAAGCGGCGAGCCAGCGCCAAGCGCCAGTGGTACGTCTCCATCAACGGCAAAGGGCGGCCGCGGCGAGGCTTCAAAACCCGGAGCACGGACAAGGCGGCACTTTTCCTGCCCCGGGTCCTGGGCAACAAGGACCACGAGATGGTGCGGCGGCTGAGGGACAGTCAGAGTGCACACCGCCACAGCAGCCACGGTGAGCGCCGGAGACGCCGGCACCGCGCCAGGAAAGGCCGGGGCTGACTGACCCCCGCGGTCCCTGTGACTGGTCAGAACCCAGACCCTCGGCATACACTGTATAGCTGGATTTCAATGGAAGATGTGGACAAACAAGTCTGGATTTTGCCTTCTGGATTAAGTGTCATGCACAAAGAAAATAATCCATAAAAGAAGAAGAAGAAGAAGAAGAAGTAGTAGAGACCTGAGGCCACCCAGTGACACAAATATTGAATTCAATTGAATTGTCCACTTTCAGGAGACTTTCAAACAAACACACACACACACACACACACTGTATAATCTTCTATTTACTGACGTCTGCCCTTTTCAAAAATGCTACTGTCTTATAAACAAATGTATTAATATAGTTCTGACTTATTTTGTTAAAAAAGCATTTGTCCCAGAGCTGCGAACCTTCTCGCAGGGCTTCTTTTGTAAATACCGTGTGCATGTACAGTGACTCTGTAGCTTTCCACTCATCTGAATACAGCGTGATATTATATTTTTTGCCACGGTGAAGCGCTAACAAAACGCCATAGACATGACCTGAGGACTTTAACACAGCGAAGCACTTTGTTGTCAGATTTACATCCAGAAGCTGAAGAGGAAGATCAGTGCGAGGCGCAGTGTGGTGGGACTTTCTGACAATGTGATAGTCTACTGCCTGTAAACTGAAAGAAGTACTTTGTATATTTTACTAATGATATGAATATTTATTTGGTGCCTGTGTTGTAAGTTATTGTTAAGAATATTTCTTGCTATTTTACCCGTGTTTTTTACTCGTTTCATATAATTTTCACTCGCCGCAACGGCCACAGACATAAATGCAAACTGACACAAGGAAAACAAGTGGCCGACCAGTTCCTGCTTTCCCTTTTTTCGTTTTCACACTCCTGAGATCTCGTTCTTCTCTCTCTCTCTCTCTCTCAAACACGGAGTGTCTTCCCGGTTTCCATCGAAGGGTGAACGCACCTACGTGAACCAGATGTGTGTGTGTGTGTGTGTGTGTCAGTGACTTCCTAACAAAGGACGTCAATGTAATGAGCTTTGACGTAACACTAAAAAAGATGGTTCCAGATTCCAAACACGAAACCCTAATAACCAAAACCGGCAGGACCACACAGATTACACAGAACACAGAACTTTCAAAATGTGTTTTTATAAAAGTTAGATGAAGATGATCAGTTCAAAATAGGTCTGAATTGTTGAAGTCCTCGTCCTGTTTGTGCTCCGTCAGCCCGTCTGAGAGCAGCATGGCCGGAGACACATGACGGGACGTTTTTGGTTTTTGAAGCTCACGTGTTAAACAGTGGGACCAGACCGTGCTGTTCCATATTTCCCTAAACGTATACAGATGTTGTTGTTTTTTTTTAACACATCTGCTTCAAATGATAAGACCACATTTACGTTAAATTGGACCAAGTGTTTGCGATGCCGTCGGTGCACTGCAGATGGACAGACGTGCGGGTCATTTGAAAGTTTCTCGGCACCTTCTGGTTCCACGACACACGCGGTCTAAAAATGTTCTACACCCTGTTGTTAGTGTTCTCATCGGATCTAGACAGGTGTGGGCGTCATACCAGGTTTATTACAACGTGTGCAACCCCCCTGCCCTCCTCTACATGAGACATTATCCCTCTCATTTATTCAAGCGCCCACCCGTTGCAGCAACGCGGCCGAGCAGAAACCACAAAGACGACCATCAATGCAGCAAAAAATTCAACACGAGCAGCGTTTCGCAGGCTGCCGGACGTTCAGGTTTTGCCTTGCCCCGCTCCCGTCTATAGGTAGCCGCATATAAAGCCTTGTCACCCTATACCTGCGGGCTGGGGAGGTTTCCTGGCCCGGGACAATGGCTCCTCCCGAGGGGGGCCTGGGAAGCAATGCCGCCTGAGACTTTTGGGCTGACTTTTCTTTTTTGAAAAACGCCGACCAAAAGACACAAAGTCAATAAACAAGGCAGTTCCTCCTCTTGAAAACAGAAACTGTGTCATGCATAGTGTAACACCTTGTTATGAATGCCAAACTCTAATATTACACAACAGGAATGCAGGACTGTAGAGGGGGTTAGGGCCCTTTATGGGCCCTCTCAATGCCGATGTCTGTTTCATGTAGCCACATCTATCTTTTCCGGATCTCTTCATACGTGAAGGGTTCGTCAGCAGAGCAATGAGAATGACAATTCTGCGACTTATATCATTATCTTATTATTGTGACAGCACATTAACAATAAGAATCTTCTTGTTCAATGATGGTGAATAAACGTAGAAAAATAGTAGCGACACAGTCGGACACAAATTCAACCGAACTAGATCTACTAGTAGGAGTATTCTGATCTAAATCTGTACTGTGATGATAAATGTAATGGTGTTTGAATTGTGGGCCCTCAGCTCCTAGGAGCGTTCGAATGTGAACATTGACCCCTAGAGGCCGAGAGCGGTCTTCCCCTCCAGACGCCACTGTGAAGACGTGCATCTCATGGGACCGGCCTCCTCTGGCAGAGCAGATCGTCGCCCTCTGCAGGCAGATCCCAGCCGAGTGAAGAGGCCTGGTTTTTCAAAACCTAAGTTGAAGGATGAGCAATAACCCAAAGCATTGAGTTTGAGATGAACACAGACACAAACTGAGATTATCCTCAGAAATGACAATTTGGCCACATTTATCCCAATAATCTGAATGGTTGGTAAAAAAATAAATAAATCTTGGAATCTTTTCTGAAAAGAAATTCCACAACATTAAAAGTCAGAGGAAGCTTCTTCTATTGTTTACTTATCCATTTGCTTTTCACGGGGACATGATGTAATAAAGACAAATTCTTAGAGTGAATCCTGAAGAGGCGGCAGACAGAACATCAGGGGAGACATCCCTCCTCCGCCGTTTGGACAAACAGGACATGTACACCGGACGTACACACACGTTACAGAAGCGCATCACAAATCCAGGTTGATATCTGTACAGAACGACCTTCAGTGATATGTAAGGTTGTTGTTGTTGCTGAAATACTTGAAGCAAGAATAAACGCAAAGGGAGAGGATGCGTTTTCCCATAGTTACAATCAGTGACAGTGCTTTTGGATTGAAAAGTATATTGAAAAAACCCTGTCATTGTCCCGTTTTAATGAATTATAGGAAGATGCAGTACAGTAGCCGAGCAGTGCTTGTGTCGAACGACGAGACATTTTAAGCGCTGAAATGCACCTGTCGCACCATGTGAAACCTAAAACCTCTTTCCCTCAGCATAATTCACTGCGTGTATGCAACCGTACACCACAATGACTCCAGCCCAACACAAACAAAAGTCTGACGTCGTACATCACTTGGAGGGAAAAACATCTCAATGTATTTTAATTTGCGGTAAAAGCGTAACAGGAGATTAGAACCATGGACAGCGCCTGCTGTGATGGGACCGGCCCGGGTCGACGCTACTCACGGAACTTCTCAGGTCTCTGTTTTCACCGACAGTTTGACCCAACCGGCTCAGGAAGTTCTGGACCTCCACTGTTCCTTCAATCCCCCTGGAGACCCCGTGGTCCACCAGTCCACCTGGATTCTACCAACCACGCCCAGATGGTCCTCCGGTTCGGGGCTTCAGGCCCAATCAGTGTTCCCTGTCATGGCGTGCAGGCCTGATGGATTTTAAGCCATCCAGAACACGCGGTCCGATTGTATCGTAGTCAATCAGTTTTCTTGATGATGTAATGGAATCTTCAGCACTCTTATTTCTGGGATATCATGTGGTTCAGTAGCCCTGCAGGTCCAGTGGTCCATTAGTTGTCCTGGAGATCCACTTATCTATCCTTGTCAACCTGGACGACTGGTGGACAACTGGCTCTTGTCTTGATTCATGGATCCCGAAGGTCCCCTCCAGCTCCTCCAGACTGGATCCAGTCGGTTTTGCCGCCACGCCATCAACCGGGGGCCCTCGACACCGCAGGACCGTCTCTAAGATCCAGTCGGATTCGTGGAGCCACTTTGCGGCACACAAAGGAAACGACGTTGTCGGACATTGAAGATCAGCCAAATGTGAACGTGAGAAAACGTTCCATGCGTGGTCAGTGAGGGGCATAGGAGCGAGCCACCCCAGAGATCAAAGGGACCCCCCGACTCTGGGCTAATGACAATGAAGACCCTCAGTCCTCCAGCGCACAGATCAATAATAACAGTCAGCAGACAAGGGCAAATGTTGGTGCCGAGCATGAGGTCTCCCAGTGTGGAGAATGGCAGTCGGGCGACGGTGAAATAAAAGGAGGGTAAGCTATTTAAGTTAAGTTTATTTCAGTGGACGTCAATGGCAACGCACCACTGGTTCTGAAAGACTGTCAAGGATGACACATCAAAGACACGCTGCCATGACGCCGGCTGGGTTTTCATCATTCAAACAAAAAGCATTTGGACAAATGAATGTCTGTTATTTCAGAGAGGCATCGGAGTTGTGTTGTTGTTAAAAGACAGCCATAGCATTAATTTGATGAAGGCCAACTAAAGGCCTCATCCATTCATTCATCGTTTAATATTAAAACAGAGGACATGACCTTTGAGGACTGAGAAGAGAAATGAAATCAAACTCTGTGTATTGTAATGTGAAAGCTTCACGTCAAGCTAAGAAAGAAGTTATTTCCTGTAAACAACTGAACCAATATGTATGATTGTAAACATGGATCCTGTGATCCACAGTCACCCATGACAGTTCACATACTACAAACAAGTGTTCCAGTCCGAGCTGTGTAAGGTCCGGGGCCAACAATGACAGCATTTTATCTCTTATTTAGTCTTACCATTGTTTTCTATAAGGGCCCGGGACGCGGCTTCCCCCCCGGACCAGTCTTAAGTTAGAGCTTGTTTCGCTTGGGTGGAATTGGACCTGTGTTTTTTCCTGTTATTGTTCATTTATAGAAACTGTCTCCTGTCTCGACACCACGGTCTGTTAAACTGGGCCTTTTCCTATTTTACATCCTTCCATACATCAATTATGATATCCAACTGCTGATAGTGAAAGCCTCACACAAAGAGTTTTTTTTTTTTTTTATTATTATAACTACAAACTCAGATAAGACCCCTCTATTATTTGATTTCAATATGTTTGCTCCGCTCGCTGCGCCTGGATGTGAACGAGTAGTTGGTAGGTTTCTTCCAAGTGTGGAGCTGTGATGTAATGTGTGTGTGTGTGTGTGTGTGTGTGTGCAGGTATAAATATAGAGCAGATCAATGTCGCCCCGGCGCTGAAGCCAGTGCGCCTGTCGGTCTGGGAATGAGCGCAACTTCCACACGCTCCTTCTCCTTCGCGCTCCTTTGGAAAGCCAAACGCCGGGCGGCTGTCGTCAGAGCCCGACCCGGGATGGGCTCTCTGGCGGCCCTGCGGACTGTCCTGGCCCTGGGCCTGGTGACCGGACTGGTGGGATGCGCCCCGGGCCTGAACCGGACGGCGGACCGCTGGGAGGCCCTCTACTCCAGATCCCTGGCGCGGATCCCGGGGGAGAAGCGGGAGGAGAGCGGCCGGGACAGCGACTACCTCCTGGGCATTAAGAGGCTGCGGCGCCTCTACTGCAACGTGGGGATCGGCTTCCACATCCAGGTGTCGCCGGACGGAAGAATAACCGGCGTGCACAACGAGAATCGTTACAGTAAGTTGTGTCAATTATCCATGAATTGTTCATTTCTCCACCTTAAGAGGCGTTTATTGCTTACCTAGTTGGCATATGCTGCCTGTCAGTGGACAGCTTACAGTTATCGATCTGTGCCTTGGTGACCACATCTGGAGCGCGTCCACAGTGCGCCGGTGCCGGTGAGCAGGTGAGCGGGTGCTTTCCGCCTTGTGAAACCCGAGCCCTCTGTGATCCAGGCCAGCGGGGGCCAGCAGGGCCAGCAGGGGCCAGCGGGGGCCAGCAGAGGCCAGCGGGGGCCAGCGGGGCCAGCAGGGGCCAGCGGGGCCAGCGGGGGACAGCGGGGGCCAGCAGGGCCAGCAGGGGCCTTCAGGGGCCAGCAGGGCCAGCAGGGGCCTTCAGGGGCCAGCACCTAAAGTTAGGACACAGCCCGAGGACCCATCTGTTGGGCGCAGATTAACCCCGGCAGTCCGGCTGCAGACACGCTTGTACATTTGCAGACGCGAAGAATAACAAACATTTATTTTGCCAATATGTCAAATGTAATCCCTGTCCGCCCCCCCCCCCTAGTGACAGGACGTCAAGCTGTGGAACTTCAGGCTTGTTGTCTTTTCTTTTCTTTTCTGTAGCCATACTATTTTGAGACAGGTCATAAAAATTCAGGGACATACATTACAAGAAAAATCTGTGTGAGGAATTGAGCCCACTGTAAAGCATTTTTCAGATGAGAGCACGAGCATCAACAGGGTTCAGTCCATCTGCAACGTTGTTTATCACCACAGGATCTTCTTGCACTACTGTTTTTCATGAAAAATAATAAAAAAGAAGAAAATTAAACCATCTATGCCTATAGTTTGGGAACATGAGGAGAATCGTGACAGTCAGTCGTGTTATTTTCTTATGAAGCAGATCTTTAATTTCTCCAGCTGAAACACGTTTGTTTCCTACAAAGTTGGTTTGAAAAAGTATAAAGTAGAGTTTGTAAGTACAGGAGTACTTCTGAAAAAGTTAAAACTTTTAAGAACTAAACAACAAAACACTACATTGTTCTGATTGTGTTTGTGGTTGAAACGGGATGCGAAACTCTCAGAAATGTGTGAACACTTTCATAATTGTATTGTGTTCCATGATGAATTCACAGCGACACCTTTACAACATCTAAATGTGAAACTTTTTAGGCAACTTAGGATCGAACGAGTTTCAGACAGTGTCACGTCACCTGTTACGTCCTCTGAGAGGGAGAGTTTGTCATCACTGTTCCTATGAACCTAAACCAGAGTCTGAATTCTTCAGCGTTCTGATGAAGCCCATCAGATCACCGGGATGTCTCAGGGTGCGCTCTGTTCTCCCCACAGGTCTCCTGCAGATCTCCCCGGTGGAGAGGGGGGTGGTGACGCTGCTGGGCATGCGCAGCGGACTGTTTGTGGCCATGAACCGGCGAGGAAAGCTCTATGGATCTGTGAGTGTGTACGAACGCCGCTGTCACTGTCCGTCCATCGCACACACACACACACACACTCGCCATCGTACAAAGTGAAACGCAGAGGACATGATGATGGTGGTGTTGGTCTTTAGTGGCTTCTCTTAATGCCAGCCGGAGAGAAAAAAATTATCAGAGGAGACATAGAAAAAGTTCCTATAAAACTAAGTTGAGTGCAGAGACGAGTTGTGCCTCCCCTTCTAAAACTGGAGTAAACACAGATTTACACATCATTAAATTAATCACATTAGTAGTTGATAAGCGCTACGAGAAGGTTCTTGGTACAAATCCAAGTTCATCCAGAACCTTTCAGTGTGGAGTTCTCCTCCCGCGGTCCAGAGACATGCAGTCTGGAGTTAGGTGGATTGAATTTAAATTGAGAGCGAATGGTTGTTTGTCTCCGTGTTTCGACCTATGACCTCGCCCAATGTCAGCTGGGATTGGCTGACAGGGGATGGATGGATGGATGGATGGAAGGATAGTAGTCGAATAAAAATGGAATAGGTTGCTTAGTTTGTATTTGTACAGACGAGTATTAGGGCCAGGCATAAGAAAAAAAAATGAGGAGGAAGATTTTTTTTTTTTTTTTTAACATTTCGAGAAGTTGAAATGTCGCAAATAAAGTTGAAATAGAACTTCAAGATTTAAGTGGGAATGTTGAGATTAAAGTTGAAATAGCCCTAAACGTCCGTGTTGTGGTTCCAGTTCAGCTGTCACACATTCACGTTAACTAATGTTAGCAAGGCTACACTAGCTTCGCTAACTGCACGCCTCTCAAAATTCATTAACGTTTGTTTTCAATTGAACGTTATCGTGTCAGGACACACGTTGACGTTCACGTGCAAACACACGTTGTCACCGCATCGTTTCTTCCAGATTCCGCTCGTCAATAATAATATCACAACTTTACATCTTGGTTAGCAGCTAGCGTTAGCTTAGCGAACTGGCTAACCAAACTTCAACATCCGGTTGTTTGGTGCTGCTGAGAAGTGCTTCCTGGTCACAATTTTGACTTCATTCTCGAAATAGTATTTCAACTTTATTCTCCACATTTCGACTTTATTCTTGAAATGCAAGATTTAAAAAAAACTTCCTCCTCTCATTTTTTTTTCTCATGCCTGGCCCTGATACTCTTCTGTAGTATTTGTAACAAAATATTGGAACATGGCTGACGTGTTTGGACTGCCACTTGGTCAACCTGCTGTTTGATAAAGATTTTGTAATGACACTTCATCAAATAACACAACATGTAACACTGCGGACTGCGAAACACACCATGAACAGAAGTCAGCTCACCATGTTGCTCTGATGGTGCCACGGTTGTTTTCTGTCGACTGACTCACACATTAGTTTGACACGAGCCAGTCGACTGAGTAAATAAGAGTTGATCATTCTCCTGAGGTCCCTGGTCCTGCTGCACTCACACCATTCACCCTTTCACAGAGAGTCGGACTGGAACAGCCGCCGTACAATAGCCCGCGATCGAAAAAATAAAGCAATTGTACGATAATAATCACAATGAACAATACAGAATACTTGAAATCCCCCCTTGGAAACAAGTCCCAGAAACCGTTGTTTTGTCTCTGCCTCCTTCCCCCCTCCCCTCCCCCCAGCTGCACTACAACGACGAGTGCAAGTTCAGCGAGAAGCTCCTCGCCAACAACTACAACGCCTACGAGTCGGCGGCCTACCCAGGGATGTACATCGGCCTGAGTAAGAGTGGCAAAACAAAGCGAGGAAACCGAGTGTCCCCCGCCATGACGGTGACACATTTCTTACCGAGAATCTAGCGGCCTCATAAATAGACTTCCCCTCGGTGTGGAGACGGCGGGAGGGAGGGAGGGAACTCCAGACCATGACGCACTTTCACTCCAGGCTTTATGCAGGTGTATCATATTTGATCTTTTGCTTTGAATACATTCAGCTTTTTTTTTTATTCATGTTTTGTATTTTATAGAGGAAGTTGTCTTTTCACAGTGGGAGGGGGGGGGGGGGGGTCAGACTTATTTGTTTAGAATTTTCTAATTTATCAGATTTTTGCTGCTATCGAATGAAATCCTGTCTTTGAATGTTGGTTTTTCTTTGCACTGATGTGTGAATACGCGCCAATGCACAGCAGACATTTATGATTTTTTTTAGTTTTTTTTAATCATTATTTTCAACAAAACAGGACCTTGTTGAGTCTCGGGCCTGAAAAAAGAAAATGAGACGCGAGTGCCTTTGCTGTCAGGGGTGGCAATTGCTGCCCAACGCACCGGCTCCTTTGTGTGGCACCAGAGCCTAATTGAAACAGAATCATCGTACTGCAGGAGAGTGAGAGGCGTGTGTGTGTGTGTGTGTGTGTGTTGGGGGGGCCACAACCTCCACTGGTCTGTTTATAGCCCCGCCAAGGCTGGTGAACTCTGAACTTTCCTGCCGTCAATCTCGGTCAGATCTGTAAGACTGCCGATAGAGAGGCATCCTCTTTGACATTATATAAGTGGGGAATCCGTGGAGTTTAAAGACAAGGTCAAAGTGTCGAGATCCCACAGAGAAACCGAAGCCCCGACTGTTCTTCATGTCGGGTTATTTCTGATTGTCCGGAAAGAAATCGGTCAGCCTGCTGCTCTGACGGCAGGGAGCATCTGGCAGCGACACTCAGGATGTGTTTACGCAGATTCGGACAGATATTTCCTTTATTGCCCCGCGTTGTGCAGTTTGTCTCCCGGGAGAACGAGAGAATTCACATGAGGCTAAATACTATGTCACTTATGAAACAAGAGAAACTCATGACTGGAAAGTTGAAGCCACAAGCTATAAAACAGGCCCAGACTAAGCCTGCTGAGATTTGCATGTAGCCTCTGGCAAAAGTGACATAGTATTTTTCTCTTTAAAAATGGCCACGTGTTTCAAGACATTTCAGACTCTTGCTGTAAACAAGGAACAATCTATTGTCCCTACAGAACCTTGTTAACACCACGGAGACCCCTCAGCGAGGTCAAACTGTGGACAGAGCCAGGCTATGTGTCGGCCCCCTGTTTCCTTTCTCTGTGCTAAGCTAAGCTAACTGGCTGCTGGTAATCATTTTTTGATTGACACCACTATTTCCCCAAAATGCAGAACTGCTCCTGTATTTACATTAGTAACTCGCAGCATGTCTTGCCTTCCAAATTATAGGAGGGTCATTTGTCATTTCCCCCCTCCGCTCATGTCTTTGTGTGGCGGTCAACAACAAAACACTCAGGATAAAATAAGCTCACACGTAAGTTGTTCTGAGGACACAAACTTTGATGCAGTGCCGGTACGACCAACTTCCAGTTCCCCCTGTGCATCCCCTCTCTCAATAAACCAACTCTGCTTTTCAGGCTTTACTTCCACCTCCGGCAGACTTCTCCACTGACGCCCTCTTTCTTCTACTCGTCTCGCTCTCTGTGTCTCTGTGAGTCCCTGCAGCCCAGCTCTGGGGGCCATGTTGTCCTAGTTGCGCCTTGTCACGTTCCAGCTATCTTTACCCTGCGATTTACTTTTAGAAAGGATAATCATGGGAGAAATATTTACAGACAGCTGTTGGACTGCACTATATGCTCGGGCCAGTAACCCTATATTTTTCTTTATATATTTCGTAAATATAACCTCGAAGTAACCGAAGGTTCTGGTATTCCTTCCGGGGGGTGGGGGTGACCGTTTTAAACCAACAGAGAAGGGGAAGGTTCGGATACGTTCTCCGATCATCAACGACACAGGTCTGGTGGGAGACAGGCGTCCACATCTGACCTCGTTTCTCTCGTTTCTGCTTCGGTGGTTGAGCTCAGAGGTTTTTAAAATCTCAGTTTCAACATTCCACATACAATCACACACACGTTGTAAACTGTCTTCAGTAGAAGTGACGATGCGTTTGCCCGAGGCCCGGCCGCACTGAGCACACACGCTGGACACACACGCCGGGTATTAAGTTGCAAATAGCTCAAGCTAATTTCATGCAAACGTTTGCTGCGGTGACTTTATGCAGCGATTCTGCCGGAGTGCACGATGGTAGAATCACTGCATAAAGAAGAATCTTTATTGGGCAGGTTCAGTGAGATACATGTCAGATTGTTATGTAAGGTGTTAAAGCTGCTGTCACCCTCTTCCATCTCTTTTGACAGTGCAGTGGTTTCAATCTCAGCTGGTCAGCAGATATATATATTGGATGTGTCTGATCCTCACAGGTGGCCTCAATGTTCTCAGGTGTCATTGCTTTGCATGGCGGGCATGGTGTTTACAGTAGAAAACCTTTCTGGCCCCGTGTCACTGACCCGGGGCCAGCCCTCTACTCCGGACACTCATTTGGTGAGTTATCATTATCCAGCTGCAGTCCAAGCAGGGACAGCGCGGCTCTGAAGTCATTTGTCTCCCGAATGAGTTGTCGCGCGCGCCCCGCCCGCGGCGTTTTGACTCGCACTGCCGAGTCCTGAACGTGTGCTCTCTCGTGTCCAGACCGAACGCCACTCAGGTGCGTGTTTCAGTCGCCCGTCTCAGATCTGACAGGTCAGATATGTTGCACACGGAATGTGTGAGGGCTTGTGTAACCGCTGGTGTTTTACTTATGCCCATTATGTGACCTAAAACTCCTGTTTTACACAAGTTACTACATCGAGCGTGTGTATGAGGTGTTGATTGATTCTGCCAACAAGTGCACAGAATGTTCACCTTGTATAGGTGCAGCTAAAGGATGTTTATTTATGTATACATGAAACTACCCTGTAGTAAACACCACACAAACACACTAGACTAGTACAGTGTGCCCTGACGCATGAGCGCCACATCAATATGAAACCACCACCGCCCACGTCACATGCGTGTCGTGCCTGTGTCTCCATTGTAAGTCTACGTAAAAGCATGCGATCAGAGTTCTGGTCACCAGTTAACATTAGTTTGCCGAATCATTTAACAGTACAATTACCTAACACTTCCCAAAACAAGGTGACCAGAAGATCTGCTGCAGATGATGTTCTGCTAAAGTGGTCATTTTCTCACTGACCTGTTTGTATCTAGTCACGTAGATAGTGTGTTTTTACATGCCCTGACGAAAGAGACATCTTTTAGGAACAGTTTCCTAATGGAATTATGGAAATGTCACTACTGAATTCTTTAAGCACAACAAACAATAAGTTGATGGAGACATCTGACAAGAGAGAAAACAAACAATCTGCACGGCTTGATCGCCTTTAACAGTTATTGACTACCAAGCAGCGGTATCGGGTAGTGTATCTTTAAACATACTCATTTTAAACAAACTCTTTCAAATGACAAAATAAAATCAGCCTATAGTTATAGAAATGACTGACTCTATTCCATTATTCAAACTGCTTATGAGTCTATGAACTGTAAACGTGTGATATACTGTACTCCTATCTAACCGCTGCCTGGACGTCTGCGCTCAGGGGGAAGGACATTCTGTTGTTAAGTGATGATGTGATACTGTTCTATACGAGTCCTGTGGTCTTGTGGCAATTTTGTATCAACTACTTTTATCAGTTGTCCTGTAGTTTTATACAGGGCCTAATGAAATGTCACACTGTATGTGCTGTGCACATGAATAATGTCTAACTTAAGGGAAGTTGACAATAAAAACGTGATCCCCTAAATGCAAGGTGTGTCCTGTGTGTTGGTATTTCTCTTTTATCATAAAGTCCTTTTTTCAATTCAAAATATTTGTGTGTGACACTGTATTGCATTTGTTCACAGTAGAAAGCAAATTGTTGGATTAACTATAAATACAAATTTAATTGAACAGCAATACAAATGTACGAAAGAGGATTAAGGCCAAACGTGATTTTTTTTTTGAGGTCTGACTTTATTCTCAGAATTCTGACTTTAAACTCAGAACTCCGGGTACCTGTAAGGACCAGGACCAACCTCGGTGGGAGAGTCACTTTGCCATGCAGGAGGGGGAAAACACTGATCGAAGATGTATCCCTAAGTGATTTTTTGTGTGTTCGAGGGGTCCCGGAAGAAGCAATTTCAGAAATGGAAGACCAAAAGGTGAGTGACTTCTGAGTTTAACATCAGAATTCTGAGAATAAAGTCAGAATTCTGAGTTTACACAAATAACAAGTGTACACATATACCCTGGGTGTATATATTGTACAGTTCATTCTCTATCATGTATAAATCCCATTTACAGCTGTTAGTGGGGTCTGGGGGTTCACTCTGACATGTGGACTGGAGGAGTTAGGGTTTGAACCACTGACTTTGCGAATAGTAGATGACCAGTTCTACTTCCCGAAGCAGAGCCAGTCAGTCCGTCCTTAAATCTGTATATTTCTTTCGAGAAGAACACAAACTCAACTCAGTTTCATTACGTCGATGTACTACTTTTTTTTTTTTTTTGATATGCCTTTGTCCACATGTTCCAGGGAACTCAGGGTTGGTCTGACAATTGGCCGGTCGGCTCATCATAGACCTGACAGAATGACAGAATGACAGCTGTCTGCTGGCCCAATCCAATGCCTGTCTGGTTTAAAGGATGAAATCCAGACTAGAGAGAGAGTCCAGCCTCTTGCATCCTCTTTCCTATTGTTTCCCAAGCTGCACATGGTACAACACAGGGTATCACAGTCAAACACACACACACCTGTGAGATCAAACATCGGAGCTTTTCAACCTGATCAACACGTGAAGAGAGAAAGTTAACAACAACGTCTGTGCCAACAGAAAAGTGATTTAACAGCCATTTACTGACCTCTGTGTAGACACTGGGTTTTATGGTCAAACACTGTGTGTGTCTGTATGTGTGTGTGACACTGACTGACAGCCTTATTAAACCTGTCGGTGGGGTTGTCCAGAGGCAAATCAGGCGCCTAATGGGAGCATTCAAATGTCTCCAGCGTCTGGTGGGACACCAACTTCTGCACACACGCATACACACACACACACACACACTGACATACTGTACACTAAATAAAAACTACAAGTTCATACTAAGAACCATGCATGGTTTCTCCATTCACAAACTGACATTCGTCGCTCAGCTCAGGAGAGCGTTCACACGTCTTGTCCTTGGAGGGGTTCCATCGTGTCCCTGGTATCTTTCTGAGTGCAGATAAATGTTTGTCTTGACAACATGGTTATACAGTACTCACTGTAATCCTTTTGAATAGAATTCGTGACAGTGACATGCAAACTATTACATTTTCGATTGGTGAACTGCTGTCTCAGAAGTCAACTCCTTCAGGGGACATCATCCAAAACATCTCATCAATTCAAAGATATTCTTCTGAGAGTGACATCACTCTGGTGTCTGTCGGTCAGCGTGGGAACAGGGCAGTAATCGTCTGTCTGTGTCAGATGCTCCAGAAGTTGCGCTGTAAAGTTGAAGGAACTCTTCTCCCCCCGACCATTTTCTCACCTCTGTGTATTGTTTACTTGCTTGTCGTGTATATCTGTGACTTGAGGAATCGTCGAGGACACTTGTTTTGTCGCACGACACTTGACTGAACTTTGATGCCCTATCTCAGTGACATCCCACTCACACTATCATTTTATCAAACGCTAAAAAGAGCTACAATAGTGCTGGGTGTGAACATGTGCAGGTCTGTTCCTAATTTTTTTATTTTGCTTCTTTTTTTTTAAACTCCACAAAAAGCCAAGGTAAATGAAGCTTCCCTGTGTTACGACTGGGGGTGGATCTCAGACCACAAAAGCAGACACAGATTGAGGGGGGGAGAAATAAACAGGTTTATTGTAATTTAGGTGGAGCAGAGGCAGGCAGATGAGTGGAGGTCCAACAATGGCAACAGTGCTGGTTCCAATGGGGGGTGGAGCGAGGACAGGCTGGAGAGTGAAGCCAGCCGGGAATACTGGTCGGGTGAGTTTGTGTGGTGGCAGAGGTTGGATCCGATCCAAAAACTGCTGGAGAAAGGAGAATACAAGGAAGTTAATTCTTAACTTAAACCTGTCACAAAGAGACTAAACTCAATGTTTAGCGGCTGCAGATTCCAACACGATATCGCATGACGGGTATAACAATGTGGCGATGTGTCTCTGCGAGTGTGATTGGATCAATTTTATGGATTGATGTGTTTGACTCATTTTACTGATGATTGCATGTTATAACTAAACCCACAAGACTTCTCACTGGCATTAATTAGTGGGATGCGCAACAGGTATGGGTGACCTATCTGCAGGGATTTCTAAGCAGCAGAATGCATTGTATCTTCTCGTATCTTATATATTGTCCTCATTCCAACCCCTCAGGTCCTGCAGCTACAATGGCAGATGAACGTATCCATAAGTATTTCACAGCGGGCCATAGTGATGAAATAATAATGGACTTACGGGCAACAAGCACATTTCAATGAGTTTTAGCACTTTAAAAAGAAGACTACAGGATGCAGACCTGATCAGGAGTACTAACTACACTCAAATTGCTACTGTGAGGGCAGCTACTTCTGAGGAACTGAAGGGACCAGGGGAGCTTTTAAGTTACCGAGCGATGTGGCATTCTCTGATACAGAAGTACTCTTATAGTCAGAAGAGATGACGTGATGCGCCTAAAGGTAGAGCCGAATCTGTCCGGAATAGAGAATCGCTCTAGATGCAGATTTGTCTGAAGAGCATACCACTCAATGGGTCCAAATGAAATTGAAAACGAAAGTTGATGGGTATGACAAATGGAAACCTTTTAGAATTGCAGTAAGTGGCTGTATTGATGGCTTCTCCAGAAAAAATGATGTGGCTCGAATGTGGAAAGTTCAACAATGATCCTGGGATCTTTGCTCAAAATTACATGAAGTGTGTAGCTGAGTTTGGCATTTTTCCAATGTGCCTCTGCACAGACTGAGCCACAGAAAATGGACAGATGGCAGCACTTCACTGTTCCTTGAGATCAGAGCATGTAGATGAATTTGCATGAGCCATAGGCCACATGTATGGCAATTCAACATCCACCAACGCCATGGAAGCTGGTGGTCTACTTTGGGAGACAAAGGCTTTTGTCTCATATTCTTAATTCTTCATTGAATAATTCTCTACTTGACCCCACATTTTTGTACTTACTGTATGTGATTATAATATTTCTTTGCACTTTTAAATGCCACATGTCAACCATAGTTGAGTCTTTTTCAGGGAACACTTCCAACATTATAGTAAAATGTGTGTGCTCCAATGAGGAGTCAATTTTGGATGGACTGTTTGTTGACTTCAATCATCAGTAGGTTATTCAATCTTTTTTTCCACTAATAGAAAATGGGAGACTATTTCTTTCTTAGAACTGTTAATGATTATGCATTTTCCATTGAATGACCAAACCTCTTTTCTAGTCATTTCTGATGTACTTCATTTCATATAATTAAGGAAGAACTGGATCTAGCCCTCATCTTAAGCACCTTTAAAAAGGACTACATTTCAGATGACCTGGTGACCACTCTGTGTGTACATCGGAAGAAGCTTCTGGAAAGTTCCATAAAGGCTGGACCCCTTCTCCACATATTGACTTTGTGGGGGAGGATGGAGACGACATCGGGGGAGCAAAGCGAGAGTTCTTCAGGTCTGCATACTATAATTTATTCAGTGTTTTAGAACTGAAGTTTGCATGATATCAAATTTGAACACTTAAAGCTATCTATTCAGTGTTTTAGAATGTATGTGTGTTTGGTTCCAGGTGAACTGCACAGTAATATAATTAAATGTATTTCTCTTTTCTTTTTCTTTTTTCTAGACTCTTATAGAGGTTCAATACTCTCTGTGTATATTTGAGGGAAAGACTGGCCAGGTCTTTTTATCATATGATCAATCTGCTTTTGAGCAGAAAAAGTACTTAAAAGACGGCAGCCTTATTGCCTGGTCCATTGCTCTTGGAGGTCCAGGTATAAAAGCCCTGGATCTGACGGATCCCGATGTTCAAGGCAAAGTTGAAAGGGTGCCTGATTATTATTCTGTTAATATTTATTAAGATCTGAAACAAACTAATAAAATTAGACTTGTGGTCAGGGTTGACAAAAGTATTAAATAGCATTTCTACTAAATCTGAGCAGGACAAGTCTTGATCTGTCTTGGACTCCAACTGAGTTGTTCTCATTGATATTTCTCTCTTCGATCCGACAGTGCCAGACTGCAGTGGACCTCGCATCCCTCAGGACCACTTTGGGGACTGGGTATTTAGTGCCACCATTCAAGACCTACCAACAATCTATAGATGTGTGGTGAAGCACTACATCTTTCTGAGGTAAACAAATACACAGATGAGTAAAAAAACGTTACAACGTATTACAAATCACTGTTAACATGAAAGCAATCATTTTCTGTATGCTACTACTTAGTTTGAAAATGTTAAAGTTAATATGAAATATCAAAATCTGATTCTGTGTATTGGGATTTTTATATTTAGTTTACAAATGCAGAAAAACCTAACATTTAAAAATGTGCAATCACTGAATGTTTTATGCATTCACATATTTGTTTGTTTGTGTCTATACTTTAATTCCTTAGTGTTGCGTCAAACTGAGCAGAAGTAGAGATGATAATGTTACAAATGTTGGGACAGAAATAGAAGCTGCCAGATGAGTCAATGAAATGTTTCCCACTCAGAAATTCGAGGTTTAGTTTGTTGTTTATCGTTACAAGTTTGATGATGGCGTGAACATAGCAGATTTCCAATGCTGCAAGAAGTAAGTTCTGTTCCTGGTTTCCGGTCTGAATCCTGTAGTTACAGTAATCGTGATTAATCTATCCATGGTGCTCTATGGCTCTGTGGCTCTGATATGAACTTGCTGCTCTCCCATCTACCTTTAGTGTCCAAATATAATAAGGCAATATAACAGGCCAATACTACACAGCAGTGGCTCCTACGGATATCCTTGTCTGTTTCCTCTTATCCTGTCGTGGCTGCTCAAACTGGTAAGCTAATTTTGACATAATTTGGAAATGGTGATTTCATACAGTAACTGATTATTAACATTATAATAAATTGTCATCCTGTTATTCAGTCTTTCCCAAAATAAATAAAATAATTTAAAAAATATCTGTGATTCCTAACTTCTGCAGGGTAAAATGAAAGTTTTATCTCTGTTGATTTACAGAACGGCCAAAATGATCAATCAGTTCACGTGTGGCATGAATGCATTTAGGAACCTGTGGGACCTGGTTAGTAAACACTGGATTGCCTTCTTGCCAGTATTTACCAATAGGCAGGAGCCACTGTCCATCTTCACATTCAACTACAGTCAGAGAGGAACCAAACTGTGTGAGGAGGAGGACACAATCTTCAGCTGGGAGATGGTTCTCTACATGATTGAATGTACATTTTATTCCTTTATTAAATTTAGGAGAGCTAATTAGGAATTTTAAACCAAACTATTACTAAAAGTGTTTGATTTCCTCATACTCTTAAGCCATGTAATGAATATGTGTACACTCATTTATTGATACATGTTTGACTTTAAATTCATTTAGTCCCGCTATGATAAATCAGACATTTGACTTTAGAAGTGAATGTAAATGTTATTCAAATTTTTAAACAAAATTTATTGGCAGACAAATTGACAGATCTTAAATTTGAGGACCTGCTGATATTCATCACTGGGGTCGATGAGGTTCACGCCCTGGGCTTTCATGGCAAGCCGTCCATTGATTAATGGCAAGCCGTGTTTAGTTTCCTTTCCAAAAGCTATAAATAAAAGGTTTAGAGTGACTAAATTTGCTTTGTGGATATGGTACTTTCCTAAGATGCTTAACAAATTGGTTAGGTATAATTCTTTCTGTTTTTTACTTCTAGACCAATAGGGAACAAAAGAGGGGGTAGTTGTGTGGTGGTATGTTACGATTATTATTCCTTGATGTATTGGTCAAACAATTACCAACTGAGGTCATTCTAGGGTCCAGTGGTTGTAAACAGACTGGTTTTCCAGCCCCTTTTAGAAGAATTAAAATACAAGAAGGAATGGCATCCATGACAGCGGCTAACTCTTTTGGGGTGACTGGAATGCTTAAAAATTTAAGGAATTCAGAGTAACTTAACAATGTTTCATTATCATTGAGTAGTTGGGTCACTAGAATAATGTTATTTTTTTTATTTTTGAATGCAATATGCCGATTATTCCAGATAAACGTGATGTGGGGAGAAATTGTTTGCAAATAAACGACCATGCTAAGAGCATTTGTTTGTGGAATTTAGATAAGATTAAGGGAAGTTTCTCTATTTTATAATGTATTTTAAACATTGTATTAAGAGTAGTAAAATCAGGGCTGCCAACTTTTGAGTTCAGTTTGGAGGCTTCTTGTCACACTGAAATGTGCTGTGACTTACCTTAATGGACCTACGATAATTAACATTCTCCTTTATTGATCCCCAGTGTGGAAATTAGGGTCATTACAGCAGCCCAAAGACCGAAGGATGCTAGGGCAGATAAGAGTAGAATAGATAAGATATAGAACTAGAACTTGGTCAGGACAGGAGAGAGGGAGACATGTTTAAATCCCAACTGATGGTTATGATGATGCTGGGAGGATTGACTGAGTGGATAATGTCGCACAACAACAGCAATGACATGGTAGATAGTATGGCCTCAATTCCACTGCCATCAATTCAGTAATGGGAGTCCATGATTACACAGCATGACCTCCCCCTCTCTTCGCACCGCTCTGTTTTGCTCCGGGTTAGGGTTAGGGTTGGTACGTAAGGCACATTTAACTGATAATACTTATTTTTAATAACTTTACTGAAATAATGGAACTGGATACTCCACCATCTGTTGAACCTAAAATGGATTTAAAGAGGGAAGTTTCTCAACGTAAAGCATGGAAAAGGTATTGGTTTGCTATTGGATCCCTTATCTGTAGCTTGGTATCATTGTCTGGATCTGGATCTAGATCTGGAGCTACAATTTGTACTATGCTGCCATCTAGTGACAGAAGCTGTGGAGACAGATTAAGTAAAAAAGAGTCAGTCTGCAAAATTATTAAATAAAAGCCGTGTTTTAGTGAATGGTGGTGTTTGCTCTCCATTTCAGTTTAACTTGTTTGTAGATGTGAGGCCATGTAGCGGAAGCACGGGCCGGAGGATGATAAGAGCGGAAGTGTGCAGTGACCTGGCATCACAGCTCCGCTTGGAATCGGGCCAATCTGTAGACTTTACCCCGTCCACAAATAAAGAACGTGCAATTTGACAGAGCACATTTGGTAGCACTTTATGTTCCATAATGATGCAACATGATGATCAGTGTTAGACAACTAGTCTATAGGCAGCAGTCAAGGTATACTGAGACTGGACCTGATCCTTCTGGTTGACTACCCTTCGCATTAACGTACAAAACAAAAACAATAATACTACTAATACTGTTACCTCTGTTCTTACTACTACTATACATGCAACTATTACCACTATTTGTATTATGAGGCCTACTACAACCTACTACTACTACTATTATTACCGCTTCTACGTCTGCTGCATTGTTTATTTCATGATATTCTCACATTAATCTATCAATGTTGTGTGACTTGGTAAAGCACATTGTTGTCAGTAAGTAAATGACATACAATAATGCCTTGCAAGATCATTTACTTCAGCAAAAGTACCAAAACTACAATATAAATATACTGCAATACAAGTAAAAGTCCCAAATTGAAAAGTTACTGAAGTAAATGTATGTCAATATTATCAGCACATTATACTTTTAGTGACGGTAAGACTACATTGTAATGTCGGATTCTGAATACCCAAGATATTGATAATAATCTGTTTGTTTGTTTTTTCAAATCCATCAAAACTCAAGGATACAGTATGGCAAAGTTTTAGCCTAACGCTAATGCATGGGGAATACACACTGAAAGTGCATTTACATAAATATACAATTGTCTTTATTTTAGTTACAGATTGTATTAATAAATATTTACACATGCTCTTTAAGAAGAAATGTAACATTGGAGTAATGATATGGGAGACTATTGAAAAAGAAGAAGTGCATTTCTAGTTTTATCTATGAAAGTGCAATATATTTTATGAAATATTTATGAAATATGTAAAAATATCCAATATTCCCCCTGTACTGCAGTGGATTGGATTTGCTTTCAATTGAAAACATTCCACCTCAGATTTGTACTTGTACTACCAATAATTATGCTACTACAACCACTAACAACAATAATAATAGGCCCACAGTCCAATATGCTAATGGTCCTGTTTTTATATTTATGAACAGTAATTGTCTCCAATTTCATTTAAATTAAAATTAAATTTTACTTAACTTATTATATCTGACTTGACTGATTGTGATGAGAAGAGTTGATTCTATGGCTAAACTGTATATGTAGTCTGTATGCGGAAGTAAACATAATCAGTAAGAAAAAATCATCCTATTTTATAAAGAAAGAATTGATTGAGTTTTGAATGAAGTGTGCAAGGCTCGTCTCTCCAGTGGAGAGCTCTGATTCAGTTGGATGTCATGCAGGGGTGTGTTGTGGTTTGTTTCTGGGAACTGGATTTCGGAAAGAGGGTTATCTGGAACTGATAAGGGCCGTGTTTAAAAGGCAGGGTTAAGATGAGACTACCGTACTTCACTCTGCCAGCTGGAGGGAGCGGTAACACTGTGCATGAAGAGGATTTGGTGAATCATGCTTCTGCTTGCGGTCACTGTATCCGTTGCCAATGTGCTTTTTGCTGCTGGAGTGGATTCTTTACCCCTATCGGACCAGGGACCCCACATCCACCAAGGCTGGGACCAGGTGGTCCGACTCAGACACCTGTACGCTGCCAGGCCAGGGCTTCACCTGCTGATCAGTGATGATGGACAGATCCATGGCTCTGCGGACCAAACTCTGTACAGTAAGTAAAACAATTCAAACACAGACTTAGGAAGGGTTGGTAAATCACTCTGATGACTGGATTGGTGTGAATCTCCATTCTGATGAGTATGTGACCTGCAGGTCTGCTGGAGATCCGTCCAGTGGATCCAGGCTGCGTTGCAATCAGAGGAGTAGCAACTGCACGATTTCTCTGCATACAAGGTGATGGAAGACTGTACTCATCGGTAAGGACTTATATGAAGATATGACAACCTGCTGCCAAATGATGTTTACATCTGTTGTTTATTAATGACAGGAAAATCAGTTGCAAATGTTAGAAAAAGTAAATCAAAAATGTATTAATTTAATTCAGTTAATATTTATAAAAAGTCACATCAGGACATTAAATGTGAAGTAAAGTCAAATATATTTTTCTCTTATTACCACTGCAGAATGAAAAAAATGAGACCTGATATTGATCACATAGTTGATATGATCTATTGGTAAAGTGTACAACCCTATTATAAACTTAGTGTGACATGTACTGAATGCTCACTGAGAAAAAGCCCACTGTATTCAGCTTAATCAATGCCTATAAATTAAAATGACTGGACTAAATCACGACCAGTAGAACTGAACTGAGATTTAATACTTACACTTTTGTAAAAATATTGTCTTTAATTTTAGATAAAACTCAACAGACTAAATTATTTGATTTTCAATATGTATAAATTAATAACTTAATTTGTATTGACTAAATCGATAACAACAACCATTATGATGAATGTGACTCATGAATGTGACACTGTTTCTTTTGTAATAGTCTTATTGGAGTTCACCTTTTTTTCTAAAAATGTGTTGATTAATAGTGTCATTTTTCCTGGTTGCACAACCTGCAGAGTACAGTCTGACTCTACAGAGAGCTGCTGCTGGTAACCAGGGCCGGGCCAAGGTATAAGCGAGCTAAGCAGCTGCTTAGGGCCCCCTGGCCACCAGCACAATGTAAACTAAGGCACGATACAGCCATAGTCAGTCAGACAGTTAAAGATAAAGACAATGTAACAAAAAAGGACATGCATAACTAATTTTAATGTTTCACCATAAACAGTCACCGACTAGCTAGCCATCAAACAAGCCTTCAGTTCAGTCGAGGTATCTTCAGCTAACGTTAGCTAGCTAACCATTAGCTAAGAAAGTATAACAACAGCTAGATTCGCTAGTCAATTGGAATATTAAATTGCAAATTAACACTGGACCACTATTTTGACTTGATTACTTCTAAGATTAAAAACCATACAAGCATAAAGGATGACATTGGTATAATGTAAGCAACACAGCTACAACTAATTGTATATATCCATACAAATTGATAATGATTTACAGAAAGTGTGCGAATGATCAAGCATTGACAACAGTATTAGTGGCGGTGGGTGGGCCCAAATCAAATTCTGCTTAGGGCCCCATATAGGCTAGGACCGGCTCTGCTAATAACAGATGGGGATTTGGCTGCTCTTCTAGTATGTAGTCTGTCTGGTTGATCCAGAGAAATATGTTTGGGTACTTGTAGCTTGTTAGGGTATTTTTGTAGTTTGTTAGGGTATCTTTGTAGCTTATTGGGGTATCATTGTAGCTTGCAAGGGTATGGTTGTAGCTTGTCAGGGTATCATTGTAGCGTGTTAGGTTATCATTTTACCTTGTTAGGGTATCATTTTAGCGTGTTATGGTACTTGTATCTTGTTAGGGTATCTTTGTAGTTTGTTAGGGTATCATTGTAACTTACTAGGGAATCATTGTAGTGTGTTAGGGTACTTGTAGCTTGTTAGGGTATCATTGACGCTGTCAGTGACTGTAGCGTCTGAGCACTATTTATACTCTGGCTAAGGATTAGAAATGACTTCGGTATACTTTTTTGACTCTGCAGCAGCTACTGTATGAGGCTACATTTTGTGCAAAACCCCTGAAACTTTATTCAAAATAACACTGATATCTGTTATAATGCAAACAACAGTGCATTGTTTGCTTCACTCCATGTGTCCAGACAGACAGGAGTGTGAGATGTTTGATAAAAGCTCCAGACCTGCAGGTCAAAGAGACCAGATGAGTGTATCCAAATGAACTTTACTTTGGAGTTCCACTGCTTTCATTTCTCACTCTTCAGCCAACACATCATCTGCGCTCAGTGCCTACACCTAAAAAGTTTTATTTTTGATTATTCATTTTTCACTTCTTTTTACTTTTTCAAAGAAGTGACTTCACTTCAACAGCAACTTGAGCTATTAACTTTGTCTATCAGTTTTTTCAGATGTTGTAACTGGATCTTTTCAGCCGTTGTACTGTATATTAATCCTTTTCTAGTATAATTCAGTCAAACTGGTTGAGCCATAGGATCACAAACAGATACTATTAGATAGATGGGTTAGATAGATAACTAATGCGCTGCACAAACACTTCTCAGATGAGTTCTACACAAAAAAGGTCTTATTGTTCACCATTAACTGTTTTTTTTTACAAACAGTAATAGTGTAATTATGGTGATCTGTGATCTTTTGATAAACCTCACCTTCTTAAAATTAGCAATGTTCCAAAGAAAAGCCTCTCCCACATGGATATAACTCCATTGAGAACATTTTCAAAGAATCAGACTGCATGCCAGTCAGTCATTCACTGAAACAGTCGGCTGGTTCATCAACCTTTGTCCAGTTTGGTGCAGGGTAGGAAGTGTTTGCAAAGTAAAAAACCTGAATGAAAAGCTCCAGCAGCAGCAACAACAACCTTGGCCTCTGGCTGGCTCTGCTCAAAGTAAACATCCGTCGAAGAACTTGCACATCTATTTAAACATGATTTAAAAATATATATATATATATATAAAAGCAGCTCTCTATCTAAAGCCACCATTCATGCAAACTCTTCCTTAAAATACAGAATACAAGGGAAAAACAATAGTAAATATTCTTTTGAGAACTCAAAGCAGCATTAATCCCCCATTTCTACCACTCATTGTGCAATATGTGAACAGCAATCCTGCGCTGGAATATTACATGAGGTTTCCTGTGTAGTAATTCAATTTAATGATTGACTGCTGATTATTTTTTTCAGTATTTGAAACCCAAAGATAATAAGTTTGCAATTACAAGACAGAAAATAAGCAAATAGCAAAGTAAATTTCTTTTGAGCAACTAATTGCTTCACAAATTACTGCAATGTGGGAACATGCACATGTAAGGTCTGTAAACAAACTGTTAACAATGTCTATCAATCAACAATTACATTATTTAACATTAGCCTCAATAAGCAACTGGTCATACCAGAACAAGTCAGACTGTAGAATTCAAACTTTAGTGAACTGAGGTGAGCAAGCATCTGACATTGTCATTCATGGGAGAATGTGTGGCAACTTTTTTTATTATTTCATTAACTAATTCTCACGAAACAACGCAAGTTTTTTCATGATTATTCGGCAAGAACAAAGCAAACAAACAAAGCAAGGTCATTTATTGTGTGCAGTATTTAATATCTCCAGTAGTGTGTGTCAAATCAACAACAATCCAATATATTTAGAGGATATAAATATGCTGTATACATAGAGATGAGGCTGTAGCAAATTGGCTAAAAGTGAAAAATGGAGTTAGAAGAAAATTGGCTGCTGGAACATATATCAGTATATCGGAGAAAACATAAACACATTAACAAGTGAGGATTAAGAAAAAAATCTTTCTATGAAGCCCATATCTATAGTGCATTATGACAGCATTCGTAGTGCATTATAATGCATTCATAATGTTTTATAACTGTCCTCATAAACACACATAATGCATTCTGATGCACTATATCAACAGTCACAAGACATTATAGATGTTGCCTGTAATGAATTATAAATTCAAGTATCTTATGGATGCTTTTGACTAGTTATAAACGAGAGGTTGACTGATGGTTTTATAATACATTATGACTACCTATACACACCTCAACAATCAACTGTAGTAAGGACTCATAGTACACTATAATACTCTATGCAGTATCATAGGTCCCCATTGAATGTGTTAAGTAAAGTGAAGTACATATTCATGCATCTATAATGATTCATGCCTAATTATAATGTTTCATTGTTGGTGATAGGTAAAGTGTAGTGCTTTTGCATACATTCAAAAAAAGCTAAGCTGCATCATAAGTGATTATTTAACAAGATGGCAAAATGCAGAGTATTTAATTACAATTAAAATGTATCTGCTTCAGGAATGGAACCTCAAGATGTAAAAACTACATAATAATGGTATAAAGCAATTAAGAGACAAAATACATTTAGTCAAACTTTATTTGTACAAAATAAGGCATGTGTAACAGACTAACCCTAACCCTAACCCTCCATCCAGGTGACAGATGATTTTAATATGCTGAAAATACATGATGCAGCCAAATGTGCAATTCGTCATGGAGTAATTGGACACACTGTTTACCTTTGTTTGGTCAGTGATCCAGTACAAGAACATAGAGATAGTGAGGACCGATTCCCCACCGATATGCCGTTTCAACCAAAATATCCATCTGACCTGCATAATTAAAAACATATATTACTCAAAGTTTTGCCCAATAATGCAATGGTGAAGAAATGTTGATCAAATCTTTGATCAAATTTTCATCCAAATCTGTCCAAAACGTTTTAAATAATACAGCTAACAAACGAACAGACAAAAATCTTTTCTTCTTTGTCTGACATTTTCTCTCAACACATGGACGTATGTCTCCCTGTCTTTTCCAGCACACCTACAGCAAAGACGACTGCACCTTCAGAGAGCATATCTTGCCAGACGGGTACAATATCTACATATCCGACACACAAGGAGCCCTGCTCAGTCTGGGGAACCAGCGTCAGAGGCTGCAGGGTCGTGACCGAGGCGTCCCGGCTCTGGCGCAGTTCCTCCCCAGGATCAGCACATTAGATCAGGCGGCCTTTGCCCCGGGATGGGACACCCCGGAGCAGCCAGAGCACAGCACAGCACAAACAGAACAGCCTGTGGACGCAATGGACTCGTTCGGAAAGCTCTCTCAGATCATTCACAGCCCCAGCTTCCACAAGAGATGAGACAGCGGCAGCTCGGAGACGCCTGTAAACACCTCTGCTCTGTCTGAGACCAAGCACTCCCCCCTGCATGTTGCAGAACTGGAGAAGGGCTGCATGTCCAGCTGTCGTACACCTGGTGGGGTTTCCGTGAAATCCAGTCAAATATGACCAAACACAACGCAACAAGTACAGTGTCCTACAGAGTGGAGTATGACACCTGTGCGAGTATAATAATTCATCCTCCAACAAACAAACATATATATATATATATATATATATATATATATATATATACATAATGTAGGAGGCAGGGATGTACTGGGACAAAAATTCGGCCCGGTACTTTGGGATGGAGCAGCTTTTTAAGAGAGCGCGTGAAGAGGGCACGTTGAACATTTTTTGGAAGTAATTTTAATTGAAAATGTTAATAGTCTTTGGCCTTTCCACTAAGGAAAATGTCAGTTAATTTTGGGCATTTTGCAACTGTTTTTTTCTTTTTAATCTCAACTTCTCTGCGCCGGCCATTTCCTTTTCAACTCCACCACCACCGTTTTTTCATTTCGACATTTTTAGGTTTTCTCCGTGTAACTTCAGAGGGAAGTAAGTGACCCGGATGAGGGTCAGGCTGAGCCAATCCGCTGTCTGCGGATGCGAAAGCCAGGTCAGACAATGCCGCGGCAGCTGTCACCTGTTTAAATACGTCATTGACTGTAACTTACATCTGAAATTGAAATATGACCCCTGGCCGTTGGGGAAGTCTCCTGAACCTCCCGATGGCCAAGGGGTAAGAGCTGTTATTCCTACCATCGGACATATCCAATGGGAGCGTTGCCTGCATAAGATATTCCACAGAAATACCATTAAAAATCACTGTTGAAAAATAATGAACTAATCATTCGATTAGGTGACAGTAGTATGGTAAAAACTGTAACTAGGTTAGATGTATGGAAAGCTCATTTTTTGGGGGTTAAAATTAAATCTGTGTTAAACTTAGAGGATCTTTGTTGTCATTGTTACAATAGTAAACACTTGGTTAAGGGTATGAACGATGGTCATGGTTAAAAAAAAGACTCCCATGTTGACGTTATAACATCAGCAGACTGTCAAAATGACTGCACCAGGTCACTGTCACACAAAACGTCAATTTGTCGCTGTGTCGCCATTTTGCTGAAAAGAATGACGCTGCCTCGCAGCAGAGCCAGGTGTTTTCTTTTAGTGAACAAACCTCTGGAATTTGCTCATCAGTTCATTAAATACTCCCCGAAAGAAGCCATTGTACACAGATTCTTTCTGATTGGAGCAGACAGCAAGTGTTACTGTAACACAGCAAGAGACTCTGGATGGTTCAAGTCTTCTTGCAGGAGTATAATTGTTGTATTTATTAAGTTATCTAAATATTGAGCAGTATGAATGTAAATGCCTTTTTATGCCTTATAGGATGCACTTCTGTATTTACTGTATGTGTTTGGAATAAAGTCATTATAATAAAGTGTTCCACATTACATTCGTATGTGTGTGTGTGTGTGTGTGTGTGTGTGTGTGTGTGTGTGTGTGTGGCTGATTGTTGTAAACAGTTAAACCATTGCAGACTAATGCACATGAGAAACAAAAATGGTGAAAATAACCAATGGAATTAAGATTTAAAAATAGAATGATAAATGGATCAATAGCAGTTACAAATGAAATCAATAAGTGAAATAAAATTAATATGTTTAAAGACATCAACAGTTCCCTGAGAATGACCAAGCAGCCCCCGGAGCATTAAAATGAATATCTGTTGACCAACAGTTTGTGTCCAATGCTTTTTTTAACGTGTTGTCTTATTTCGTGTGCAGCCACAGTCCACGCTGTCAGTATTTGCACAACATCTGTTTTTCAGACTAAGATCTGAACAGCACATTCCATTTGAGATCAAATAGTGGATCAAAGTGATGTTAGAGTCAATATAGAAATAACTGTGTGATCACGTATGGCCCCTTTTAACACATAGTACCCCAAATAAATAAATCATTGTTTTAAATATTTTGTCAAAAATCCCTATCAGTCAATGACTTTGACGAGTTTCTCGCTTTTGAACGCTCACTTTGTGGACACCATGTTGAGAGCAGTATTTGGACCCCTTTTGCTTTTGACACTCATGAAACTGTCATTTTATCCTATCTGCACGTAATAACCCATAATAACAAATTAAAAAATACGCAAACTTGACATTTTTGTTACTTTTATTAGAATCTCCACAGATGTTCAATCGGTTTTAGGTCTAATACTTCTCATCGACAAGACCTACATTTACTCCAATGTTGTCTTGACTGTATCCTCAGGGGTCATGATACTGCCACCGTCGTGCTTCAGTGACATTTGTGTTCTTAGTCACTAGCCTGTCGTAGCCAGACTAATACTCAATTACGTATTAGTCTGGGACCTCGGTTCATTTTCAATTTCCCAACGGACGCAGACGAGTCATGTGACGTCTGTTGGGCAACAGACAAGAGCAGAGAGGAGATGATGTGATGTCTGTGATGATGATGATGATTCCACAATATGTCTGTGAAGTGTGTTGCTGTCTTTATGGGGAGAGAAATATGAAAATATCAGGTACTTTCATTTAAATGCTCGTTCATCATCAACGGCGGCCATCTTGGTTGTTTACAAAAGTCCCATCTCTCTCCGCGTCACAGTGTATAGACGCCGCCCATTATCAGATAATCGGTTGTGATTGGACCGGAAGAAAACTGCCAAATTACTTCCCAATGGAACAGATCCAGACAGAGTCTGACAGAGCAAATGAATGAGCTCCCAGAATCCATCTGGGTTCCAGCAGGCTACTTCCACCTCCCCGGTGTTTCGATCCCTGCTTCTTGCCAGTCCGCATGACGAAGTGTCCTTGTGCAAGACTCTTAACGCTGCTGTGTCGTCAGTGTTTAAGTAGAAGAAGCGCTGTATGAATTTGTGTGTAAATGGGACTGAATGTAAAGCACTATATGAATACACTCCCTTTATTTTTTCCAGTTTATTTTGATGTCTCTTACATTGTGTGTCTTCTGGTGGTCTTTGTCTTTTTTCTCACCACGATATGTTTCACCTGCATCCCTCGTCCCCCTGATCTAAACTTGTGCTCCTGTTCTGTTCGTCAGAGTCCGTCCACTGAATATCCCCCTGATGTCCCGACTCCTTGAGAGGGGGACCTCCAGCTTCTCTGTCGATGATGTTTGACCGAGGCATGACAGATACACACTCAGCATTCAGAATTGCAATTCACCTATGGTACCTTCCTCGCTCAAGACAGTTTTTGGTCAAGGTGCGCCCTCTGGTGTTAGAGCATTGCTACAGTATTTCTGTAGTTCTTGATGACTCGTGTCAGCTCATGGATTGGTAGTTCTCTTGGTCGTTTGTAGTTTTTTTTCTCTCTCTCTCTCAATGTTTAGGACTAATAACTTTCAGACATGGGGTGCAATTGAAATGTTCTCCTCAGTGGAAAACGCTATGAGGTCAATGAAAGGTGTAAAGGAGGACTGATAGGACTCAGGAGAAGTCGACAGCGCTGCTCAGAGAATCCGACTCCACTTTCACTAAACTACGTCATCACGTGACGGTGGACGTGTTGATGCGTCTGTCGTGATGAAACTAAACATTTCTGAAGATGAACTACAAAAAACTCAGCGGCTCCATCCGCATGTTTCAGTGTTTTACCACCGTGTGACATCAGATGTAAATGATTCATATGTAACAGTAACTGACATGATGACATGCGTCTCTTCTGGGTCATAATCATGCTCTTCTACTTCTTCGGATTGAATCGTTTGCGTTCGTGCATGGTGCGTCACGTTAAATATCGCTGCCGCAATGAATTGTGGGGCTAGGAGATAGGAAAGGAAGCTCCTTTCCTATACATTTAGAGAATCTGACCAGCTCTTACCATGGCTGCCGTTCAAATACTTCTGGGTCACGTCAAGATTAAAAAAACTTTCTAAGACAATTTGACAATTCAACCGCACCCATGGATAATCATGAGCACCGCCCCCTCCCTTCTCATTGGTTCAACCTGATTCCACCCTAACTCTTCCCTCACCTATCTCAGTGGGGTCCATGTCATCCTCAATCATTTGTGTGTGTGTGTTAAACTCTGATGTATTTTAACATTTTAACAATGTTTTGACTGTGTTCACATTAAGGTTTTACATTTTTATGTTGGGGGGGGAAATGTGCCACAATGGATTTTAAATCTTGTTTTGTTCATGTGGATTTACTAATAGTTATTACTCATCTTTATGCCTTAAAAAAACTTTTAACAGCAGACTGTCAAAATGACTGCACCAGGTCACTGTCACACAAAACGTCAATTTGTCGCTGTGTCGCCATTTTGCTGAAAAGAATGACGCTGCCTCGCAGCAGAGCCAGGTGTTTTCTTTTAGTGAACAAACCTCTGGAATTTGCTCATCAGTTCATTAAATACTCCCCGAAAGAAGCCATTGTACACAGATTCTTTCTGATTGGAGCAGACAGCAAGTGTTACTGTAACACAGCAAGAGACTCTGGATGGTTCAAGTCTTCTTGCAGGAGTATAATTGTTGTATTTATTAAGTTATCTAAATATTGAGCAGTATGAATGTAAATGCCTTTTTATGCCTTATAGGATGCACTTCTGTATTTACTGTATGTGTTTGGAATAAAGTCATTATAATAAAGTGTTCCACATTACATTCGTATGTGTGTGTGTGTGTGTGTGTGTGTGTGTGTGTGTGTGTGTGTGTGTGTGTGTGGCTGATTGTTGTAAACAGTTAAACCATTGCAGACTAATGCACATGAGAAACAAAAATGGTGAAAATAACCAATGGAATTAAGATTTAAAAATAGAATGATAAATGGATCAATAGCAGTTACAAATGAAATCAATAAGTGAAATAAAATGAATATGTTTAAAGACATCAACAGTTCCCTGAGAATGACCAAGCAGCCCCCGGAGCATTAAAATGAATATCTGTTGACCAACAGTTTGTGTCCAATGCTTTTTTTAACGTGTTGTCTTATTTCGTGTGCAGCCACAGTCCACGCTGTCAGTATTTGCACAACATCTGTTTTTCAGACTAAGATCTGAACAGCACATTCCATTTGAGATCAAATAGTGGATCAAAGTGATGTTAGAGTCAATATAGAAATAACTGTGTGATCACGTATGGCCCCTTTTAACACATAGTACCCCAAATAAATAAATCATTGTTTTAAATATTTTGTCAAAAATCCCTATCAGTCAATGACTTTGACGAGTTTCTCGCTTTTGAACGCTCACTTTGTGGACACCATGTTGAGAGCAGTATTTGGACCCCTTTTGCTTTTGACACTCATGAAACTGTCATTTTATCCTATCTGCACGTAATAACCCATAATAACAAATTAAAAAATACGCAAACTTGACATTTTTGTTACTTTTATTAGAATCTCCACAGATGTTCAATCGGTTTTAGGTCTAATACTTCTCATCGACAAGACCTACATTTACTCCAATGTTGTCTTGACTGTATCCTCAGGGGTCATGATACTGCCACCGTCGTGCTTCAGTGACATTTGTGTTCTTAGTCACTAGCCTGTCGTAGCCAGACTAATACTCAATTACGTATTAGTCTGGGACCTCGGTTCATTTTCAATTTCCCAACGGACGCAGACGAGTCATGTGACGTCTGTTGGGCAACAGACAAGAGCAGAGAGGAGATGATGTGATGTCTGTGATGATGATGATGATTCCACAATATGTCTGTGAAGTGTGTTGCTGTCTTTATGGGGAGAGAAATATGAAAATATCAGGTACTTTCAGTCAAATGCTCGTTCATCAGCGGCGGCCATCTTGGTTGTTTACAAAAGTCCCTTCTCTCTCCGCGTCACAGTGTATAGACTCCGCCCATTATCAGATAATCGGTTGTGATTGGACCGGAAGAAAACTGCCAAATTACTTCCCAATGGAACAGATCCAGACAGAGTCTGACAGAGCAAATGAATGAGCTCCCAGAATCCATCTGGGTTCCAGCAGGCTACTTCCACCTCCCTGGTAGTCTTTGTCACGATGCTCCTCTGTGGAACTCTTGGACTTGGACTTGGACTGTTGCTCAGGCAGTAGAGAGGCTCATCCACTTAACGGGAGGTCGGTGTTTCGATCCCTGCTTCTTGCCAGTCCGCATGACGAAGTGTCCTTGTGCAAGACTCTTAACGCTGCTGTGTCGTAAATGGGACTGAATGTAAAGCACTATATGAATACACTCCCTTTATTTTTTCCAGTTTATTTTGATGTCTCTTACATTGTGTGTCTTCTGGTGGTCTTTGTCTTTTTTCTCACCACGATATGTTTCACCTGCATCCCTCGTCCCCCTGATCTAAACTTGTGCTCCTGTTCTGTTCGTCAGAGTCCGTCCACTGAATATCCCCCTGATGTCCCGACTCCTTGAGAGGGGGACCTCCAGCTTCTCTGTCGATGATGTTTGACCGAGGCATGACAGATACACACTCAGCATTCAGAATTGCAATTCACCTATGGTACCTTCCTCGCTCAAGACAGTTTTTGGTCAAGGTGCGCCCTCTGGTGTTAGAGCATTGCTACAGTATTTCTGTAGTTCTTGATGACTCGTGTCAGCTCATGGATTGGTAGTTCTCTTGGTCGTTTGTAGTTTTTTTTCTCTCTCTCTCTCAATGTTTAGGACTAATAACTTTCAGACATGGGGTGCAATTGAAATGTTCTCCTCAGTGGAAAACGCTATGAGGTCAATGAAAGGTGTAAAGGAGGACTGATAGGACTCAGGAGAAGTCGACAGCGCTGCTCAGAGAATCCGACTCCACTTTCACTAAACTACGTCATCACGTGACGGTGGACGTGTTGATGCGTCTGTCGTGATGAAACTAAACATTTCTGAAGATGAACTACAAAAAACTCAGCGGCTCCATCAGCATGTTTCAGTGTTTTACCACCGTGTGACATCAGATGTAAATGATTCATATGTAACAGTAACTGACATGATGACATGCGTCTCTTCTGGGTCATAATCATGCTCTTCTACTTCTTCGGATTGAATCGTTTGCGTTCGTGCATGGTGCGTCACGTTAAATATCGCTGCCGCAATGAATTGTGGGGCTAGGAGATAGGAAAGGAAGCTCCTTTCCTATACATTTAGAGAATCTGACCAGCTCTTACCATGGCTGCCGTTCAAATACTTCTGGGTCACGTCAAGATTAAAAAAACTTTCTAAGACAATTTGACAATTCAACCGCACCCATGGATAATCATGAGCACCGCCCCCTCCCTTCTCATTGGTTCAACCTGATTCCACCCTAACTCTTCCCTCACCTATCTCAGTGGGGTCCATGTCATCCTCAATCATTTGTGTGTGTGTGTTAAACTCTGATGTATTTTAACATTTTAACAATGTTTTGACTGTGTTCACATTAAGGTTTTACATTTTTATGTTGGGGGGGAAATGTGCCACAATGGATTTTAAATCTTGTTTTGTTCATGTGGATTTACTAATAGTTATTACTCATCTTTATGCCTTAAAAAAACTTTTAAAGTTTAAATTTAACTGTAATAGTCACAACTATGATTTACCCTCCTCCTACATTACATCACATTAATGTAGCAGATGCTTTTGTCCAAAGCGATTTACAATAAGCAATCAACCATGAAGATATTACCCAAACGTGCAAGAATCAATAGAGCACATGAACATTTATGAAACAGGCAGAAACAGCTTCAAGTGCTCATTTAGATTATAACTTTTTAAATAATAAAACATTACATTGTAACAAATGGCTTCATGAGTAGTTAATAAAATGAGTTATAATTGTTTTGAATGAATGTCATTATAAGCCATTAATAAGAAGAACCTTTGGTCTGCCAGTTTGTGTTGCCAGGCGCAGTGGCGCCAGATGGGGCGACTGAAAATCTCGGGGTGGAAACACCAATACCAAAAGGAATTCTATTATTCCATTTTGGAGTTTTGGATTTGAGGTTTGGAGAGTTGGATTTTGTTTATTTAAGTCTGCTCTTTGTTACCTTAGCTATTATCTGTATTAAAAAATGTATTCCTCATGTGTAACTATTGCTACTGCTCTGTATATAGTATTTATATGTCTTTTTTATATTATATTTTGTACACACCTATTGCTTTTTAAAATGTCTTTCTATATTTTTCTATCCACTTTGCTGCTGTAATGTCCAAATTTCCACATTATGGGACGAATAAAGGTTATCTTATCTTATCTTATCCCAGTGATTTCATGGGAGGGGCCGCGGCCCCCCCTGGCCCTCCCATGACGGCGCCACTGGCCACGTGTATTCTAGACTCAAACGTATTCATTAAAAGGTCTCAAACATTTCAACATTTCAAAATGCATTTCTGGCTTTTCTCACAACCTCGCAACCCTTTATTAATGTCTTTAACCAGAGCTTTCAGCTGATCTATCGAGCATTAGTACCCTCACAGCAACACTTCCTGGTACCTCTGTTCCAGGAAGTGTTGCGTCAAGTGACAGGAGAGTCCGTCTCCATCAGTCAGTCACGACTGTGACCTGGTGACGGCGCTGCAGATGAGAGGATGCTGCAGCTGAGCTCTGAACGCACTGCCCTCGACACTGTGCGTGTGCGTGTGTTTGTGTGTGTGTGTGCGTGCGTGTGCGTGTGTGTGTCTGTGTGTGTGTGGGTGTGTGGGTGTGTTTTTGTGTTTGTGTGCGTGTGTGTGTTTGCGTGTGCGTGTGTGTGCGTGTGTATGTGTATGTGTGTGTGTCTGTGTGTGTGTGTCTGTATGTGTGTGTTTGCGTGTGCTTGTGTGTGTGTGTGTGTGCGCGTGTGTGTGTGCGTGTGTGTGTGTTTGTGCGTGTGCGTGTGGCTCCTCCTCGACGGACTTCTCGATTCAACAGTGTGTATGCACATCAACCGGAAACCAAACTTTTTTCTTCGCTTTTTTTTCTCTCAGTGGCAAAAGAGGAAACGAAGACTCTCGTGTTCGTGAAGCGCACGGTTCCTTGTTTTTGGGTCACTGGCTGTGTTTGTGTGTGTTGGAATGCGTCCGCTGCAGAACGCCACCAGGGCAGAGGTACGGAGCACTTTCTGCCGAGGATAAGTTGACGTGGAGCGGACCCGGGCCGGTGTCGAGCCACATAACGGACCATGGAGGATGTGAGTACGGTGGAGGAGGGAGGGAGGAGGGCAGCGCACAGGCCGGGAGCGTCGCCCCCGACTTTTATCTGGCTAAAGTTGCACCTGCCCACCTGTCAGATCTCTGTGGCATCAACTCTCCGTCGGTCGCGTTCCGTGGGAAAACACGGCGAGGGGCGACGAGCACCAGACTCCCGTTGGAAAACTGGTCGTTTTGATCGTGGCGCGACGTGCGGACGCGAACACAACTTCACAAACAGAAAGCCTGACCTCGTCCGAGTCGGACGGGCCCTGTGCTGAATTCGGCCTCGTTATATTTCCCAAATCTAGCAAGATATGTGAAGTGTTGGGTTCCTCTGGAGAGAGATGACGTCTGCAGGTTGGCTCAGGTTGACGCTTCACAGATAATAATAATAATAATAATAATAATAAGCAGAAATGTAAAATGAATGGTGATGTATTTCTAAAAACAGATGTTATCACACCACAGGTTATGACACATGACACATAACCTGCACTCATGGAACTGACTTTCTTATCAAGTGCACACGTTCAGAGGCATTTCGAGGAAGTCGACTTATGAGAAAAGGGAAGTCAAAGAGCTGGGTTTTTTAACCTACAGTTCACAGGTTACATGAACACACCACAACCTTCCACTTTACACATTGATGAGAAACACCAAACATATTGATTACGAAGCTGCGCTGTCCCGTCCGAGTATGTTGACCATCAACTGTCATCAACAAGTGTTGTTGCGACGTCAGGAGACAATGAGACAATTACAGCTGAGCCATAATCTACATTAAAGGTTGAAGATGTGAGTCACATTAAAGATGGAATTGAAAGGGGGGTTCCACATCCTGCGCCCCATTGTTTATATGCTACTATACTATATTTGCCCCTGCTTCAGTTTCGTAATGATATGAATTTTTTTTAAGGGAACATAAAAGGTTTCTAACACTGTGTTTCATTGTAGAGCTGTGTGCGGCGCTCTCTCGCTCTCTCTCTCGCTCGCAAACACATTGCATTGCCAGTCCGTCACAGTAAGACTGACCATCAGCAGCAGCTCATGTTGGCGTCCCACACACACACACACACACACACACACACACACACACACACATTGTTAGCAGGATAGACCGGACAGATTCCCACCAAGACACAACCCATTAAAACATTGTGTGAAAGGGTGATTTTTGACACTCCAATTTCCCAGGAAATACTGCATGAATCTTGATGAAAAATAATTATATATAAATATATAGAAAATTGTATTAAAAACATCAATATTTACTGATATCTTGGAGTGTGGGCAATTGGTTGCGGGTCCAAGTAAAGTCCTGACGAAGCAGATGGTTTCACATTGGAGCTTTGATGTTTTGAATACATGCTGCGGTTTGTCTTTTTATCGACCCATCATTCTCTTGCAATAGAGATTATGATTTCACGACCTGCGTTGTCGTTGTTTGGTCTGGGCGATGACGGCAGATGGAATGTTAGGGGTTAGGGTAGACTGCTCTGGTTCCAGATGTGCTGGTGTGCTGTCCAGATGTGCTGGTGTGCTGTCCTTCTCTCATCAGAGAAGGACAGCAGGTCTGCCGTGGATGCTGGAGTCCGACTGATTGCTTCTCTCGTGAATTCTGTGCATGTGTGTTATTGTATTGGACGTGGACATTGGGTGGATGTTTGTGCAGCAGATAGTTGCGCCACTCGAGTCGTGCGTTGACTCCTGACTTCCATTTGCATATCGAATGAACGCTAAGTTAAACTGGAAACATCATGAAAACGCCACATCAGCTTTTAAATCAAAAACAGCTAAACTTGTTACAAAACTTACCTCATGTTATTTTGTTACTACAACGTCACGGCAATTTTACCATGACACTATGGAACGTGGTAGTGGCAGTGTGGACTTTTGATTTAAACTGTAACTAACCAGCCTGGTGTACAGACATGTTGTGTTATGTACTGTTGCTCCTAAAGCTGTGATGAAATGAAAAAAATATTAATTTCAGTAGTATTTACATCCCTTCAGTGTGTAAGAATGTACAGTACATAACAAGCGCTGTCTGTTGTTGATCAAAGCCTCTTGTACTTATGATCATTTTACTCAGGTGCTCCAGTCAAAAGCACATCAAAACAGAAAAGTTAGTATATTGTGCTCACATTAAAGGCCAAACTGCTGGACGGGTTGTCCCCTGATAGCTGTTCAGCTCTCGTCTGTCTCTTTTGTTTTCAATTAGTCATTCCCGTCTTTTCACTGCCTAACATTCTGCCTCACATTCCTCATCCTTCACCCCCAAAACTGGTGGTGATCATGTGTGGCAGCTCCGTGACTCATCCCGTTGTCTCACTAACCTACAGTTCACAGTATGACGTATCCACTTGATGAGACAGACGAGCACATTATGTGTCAGGCAGAAAACAACTAACCTTCTCTCATATTCATGGTGCTGTACAGGCTCCTGCCACACAATGAGTGTGTGTGTGTGTGTGTGTGTGTGTGTGTGTGTGTGTGTGTGTGTGTGTGAGCACACCCTCTTACTGGGGCACCACTCACAATTTCTGGGAACATTCTTTTATGAAAAAGAAAGGGTTCTCAGTAGTGAATGCGAATGTGTGTGTGACATGTTACATTTCTGCACAGGATGAAATGTAGAAACAGTGAAGTCAACGCATCATAGTTCCCACTCTTTATCATTTTTAATATTCTAAATATAAGGACATGTCTTCTTCCATCACTGTCACTCATCTGGCACAAAGCAGAACACAAGTATATCTTTACTAGTTTCAGATGGACAAAGTTATTTTCCCATCCAGCGCTCACATTGTTTGAATGGCGAATGCACTTGCACCCAAGGTTGTTGGTCTGAAACTGGGGTGTTGTCAGGTGCATTTCTGTGGCTCAGGACGTAGAGTCGTTCGTCCACCAACCCGAAGGTTTGTAGTTCGATCCCAGCTTCCGCCAGTCCACATGCCGTTGTGTCCTTGGGCAAGACACTTAACCCTAACTCGCCTCTGACGGCTCTTCCAACGGCGTATGAATGTGACAGAAAAATGCGTGGTAAATAGCCGACAACAATCGCCAAGTGCTTTGCTCATTGTGGGATTTGTTGGGTTTTCCCTGTAATATTATAATATTGACCTCACTATGTAAAGTGCCTTGAGACAATGTATGTTGTGATATGGCGCTATACAAATAAAATTGAATTGAATTAGATTGAATTGAATTGATGCAGTGGGAAGTAACAAAAACCTGGCCTGGAGTCAGTGGCTCAGTTATTAGAAAGCTCATCGAGATGGTAACGTGCACCTACATAAGATAAGTTATATATAGATGTATAAGATATATATATATAATACACACAGCAGATCTGTTCTCTGTTACCACCTGGCAAATCCTCCAAAATGCATTTCAGTCAGAAGCATTTCATTCTGGACCTTGAAATCATGTTGTGTGCCCCTAACAATGAGCAGGAGAGGATGATGAAAAATATACAGTAAACCCAGTTAGGGGTTTCTTACATTTCCAAACGGTCTGCAAATGATTTTCTCAATTAATCGTTTTTAGCGTGAAACAACAAGATGTAGAAACATGTTCTTCACAACTGCCCAGAGGCCAATGTGCTGTTTGTTTTTTTCTGAACAACGAATCAAAACTAAAATAATATTCAATTTACCATCACATATGATAAAAAGATGGAGAGAAACCACTCGGATGAGCTAATTACTGAACCAACCTAAACACAAATCCCTTCCTGTTAATGCTGAATGAATTCAGTAACCGTGGTGCCATGGTTTTACATTCTATACCGCTCTAATCGTTGGCTCATAAGTATCATATAATTATTATTATTATTTTAAGAGCCCAACCGATATTATCTGATTTGAGCCTTTAAATGTGCATTTATGTTTACATTTTATGTAAAATAAATGTTTGTTATAAGTTCTATGTATTTGGTTGTATTTGTATTCTCAATTTATAGTTATTTATGATAAAGTTCATGGTTAAACTAAAATATCAAGCCTCAATTACATGTCTTTGTCATAAATGTTTGATAATCACATTTTAGGAATCATTGACGGATTGAAAATATATATATATTGGCAGATGTATCGTATCGGAAATGATGCAGTCCCAGATATCGATATCGGCATTGGCCTCCAAAAATCCATATTGGTCGGTCTCTAATTATTATTATAAGTGCCGCAATTTCAGCAACAAAAGTTAAAGCCCCAGTGTGTAATTTTTGTAATTTTCTGGCAGCATCTGGTATTAAAGTTGCAAACCGCAACCAACTGAGCAACCGACAGGGGACACTTGACGGTGGCGCACCGCTGATTCAATTTCCGATTCAACACTACGTAACAAACATGGAAACTCACACGGAGGTCGGGTCCACCTCATGTAACTATATTTAAGTCATTCACAGTTGAAGAAAAAACATTGGTGATTATACATATATGAACACATAGTTATGGACAATATATTAAATTTCTGTGAATAAGTTCTTCTAAATATTACCCACTGTAGCTTTAAATAATTAAAATACCAAGTACAGTACAGAGCACATGATGAGAAGGTGGACGTGGCAGGTTTCAGTAGCTGTACAGTACGCCTGCTTCATTAGTCTGGTCCACGTCTGTCTGCCAAGTACAGTATCAGAGGAGCAACGCATACTGTACCCTGCACACCAGTCAGTATTATAGTGACATCATCATGACCTCACTTACACCATATGATGAAGAATGATTGATGCATTGCTACGCTATATTACATCATTTCCCACTTCACAGTGATGTCACGATAATGTCATTCCTACCATATGCTCAATACATCACTTTTTGAATCTACATAGGCTTCATACATAGGTCATGACGCAGAGAGACCTGGAACATGGACTGATGAGCTCTGCATGTCATCTACTGACTTCTTCATGACGTCGTCTGATCAACATAAACTATATAGCTCATTTTTTGTGGATGCTATGTTGATTGGTAGTTTTCACTTTGTTTGGCTGTGACATCAAAAAAGACTTGTAGTAGAAGTGATCGTGGTCATATCTGTACAGAGTTCACAGTTCAGTCCAGGTCAATCAATCAATACATTCATCACATTTGATTTGTATAGCTCATATTCAAAAATCACAATTTTCTTTTAGAAGAAAAATGTATGTCAGGTAATTGATTAATTGATATAAAATTTGGGTTTTGGATCAATTAATCTTTATGTAAAAAGTTATACTGAACAGTATACAATTATTCTCAGGTTCCATCTTCTCCAAACCTCTAGAATCAACTTATGTTCATATTTTTTTACTTATAGTGTTTCACGTACATGATTTCTTTGTGGCCACAATGTCAACACTGACTGACACACATTGTCTTAAGACTTTAAGCTTCTTTTATTTCTCTAGCTCTAAATGGCCGGACCCTTCCCTTCCACACATGTCGGAGCTTCTCTGCCCCCGCTCCACTCCCAGATCTCAGCTCCTCTGACCCGCCGCTCTGGGCCGCTCCCTGGTCCAGGCTAAGGAATAAAAGGAATCATGAATTTCCAAAGCTTTGAAACAGTGTTTTCCCTCTATAGACACATTCAAGGTTAAACTGAAGACACTTGTTTTCTCTTCCCTCATCACCACCTACACCCTGTAGGAACAGGTCATGAAGGTCAAAGTGATACGGAAGAGTATTAGGGCCAAGAAAAAGAAAGAACAAATGAGGGGGAAGATTTTTTTAATTTATTAAACAGTTCAGCAATAAAGTATAAATGTTGAGATTAAAGTTGAAATAGCACTAAACATCTGTGTTGTGGTTCCAGTTCAGCTGTCACACATCCAAGTTAACTAACGTTAGCAAAGCTACGCTAGCGTCACTAACTGCACGCCTCCCAAAATTCATTAACGGTTGTTTGCACATGAACGTTATCGTGTCAGGACACACGCTGACGTTCACGGGCAAACACCCGTTGTCACCGCATTGTTTCTTCCAGATTCAGCCTCTCAATAATAATATCGCAACTTTACAACTTGGTTAGCAGCTAGCGTTAGCAGCGTTCTTTTCACTCGGTACAGTACGGTGATCAACCAGGACAGGTGGATGGACATATTTCATTGACAGTAGTGAAAAGGATCATTAGTGACAGCAGCACAAAGATGGGTTTCCTCCTTTTGCAATAATTGTTTTGATACACCAACGAGTTACTTTTGTAACAACCAGATACATATTCATGTTTGTTTCCCACGGAGTTCGATGGGATCAACACACAAATTGATCTTTTGAATAACTCATGTGCCACCAGGATTTAGTTTAAAGTTTAGAGTGCGAAGTGAAATGAAAGGGGGTGTTGAGTCTTCACACTGACAGGATGCCATGACAGTCAAAAAAAGAACATCATCTATGTCGGTGTCTTTATTCAAGCTTTCAGTTCCGCCTGCGATCTGCGGTGTGAATGTGATGCGAAGACCAACTGGGGCCATTTTGTCACCGGTTTTAACTTTATAGACACGTGAGCAGGAAGAGATGTGTGGATTGCGATAGCTCACATGCTGCGTGGTGATTCACTTCCTCGGGAATCTTAATGTGACTCTGACCAGTGAACGAACTTGTACCTGTTCCAGGTCGGAGGGTGTGGAACGGCCCCGTCGTTTACAACAGGCCACATGTCCTCACATTTTTTTAAGGTCAAAAAAATTCATAATTAGAACCTCATGTCTGTTTCATCCCAGCATATAAAAGGTTAATAAGTAGTCCAGCCCTGCCTCACTGTCGTCTCCCCGCCCGAGCAGTCAGGGTTGAGTGTCGGTGAAGTGTGAGCTCAAGCTGGGCAGTTCAGCATGAAAATCAATGAGTGCCAGATGCTCCCTGACCTCAGACTTCATCAGAAGCACATGTCTGCCGAGGTGTGTCTCTGTTTCCTCTTCCTCTTCTAACATGCGATACCTCAGCTTCAGTGTTTTGTCATTTGACAGTGGCTTCACGGCTCGTCTCTGCAAATGGTTTTAAACTGCACAACGGTGGATGACGGCTCATCTGTGTCAGAGTTCACTGTGACACCACAGATAGGATGGTTAATAGATTCTGTGGGCAGGTCTGTGCTTCAGGACGAGAGCAGACTTCCTGTGTGAGTTTAAAACCTCCCGCGGCCCTCCGCTCGAGTGCGCTGAAGTCGTCCACCAGCCCCATGCTAGAAACACGCCAAGGCCACCGTGTGTCTGAGGCTGCCTCGTCTTTCTCAGGAGAACTTATTCTAGTGACACGATCACTCGCCTACAAAGTGGTTTTAAAAAGCTTTTATTTTTATTTTTGCCCTTCTCACTCTCTCTGGCACGTCTTCCCCTCTTCCTTTATTTGCAGCTGCGCTGCTGCTTTCCAAGTTGACACACACTTGCTGCAGTCACAGTGAAAGTGGAAAATGTGTCAGATGACCTCCCACCTAAAACCCCGAAAAAAGGAAAAAAAAATAGATATCCTGTGGAAGTTTTCTCCCAACAGAAACAAAGGCTGTGGATTTTGCAGACACCTGCACTTGTCGGGTTTAGTCACCATGAAAAGGGAGTGTCTGGGTTTACACATTGGACACTCCACAGATCGACTGTGTATGGGCTGTAGATTCAGAAAAAGTTTGGCAGCTTCATGTTTTTTTTAATGTGCAACTGATTCAACAGATCAGAACAGTTAAAAACTTTACATCCTCTTTAGGGATAATGTTAAAAACTTCCAACGCTGAAATGAAAGTTTTTCTCCTGAGTCATGAAGACTGGAACAAACAATTAAAGGGGCAGTAGGCGATTCTAAAGCAATACAGGTTTTCAAAAAATCCGCGACTATTCGCTCACTGTCCGCCAGCTGTCGTTTCTGTGTGAAAATAATCTGGGTTTTCGGCTCCGCCCGGGCTCTGAAAATCGTAAAACCAAAAAATGGTGCGGACCGCACCACACAACACTGGGAGTGCAGTTTGTAAACATCATTCGTCGACACCTTAAAGGGGCAGTAAGAGATTCTGGACAAAGCTTATCTCTTTGTTTTTGTCGTAGTGATTTTTCTGCTTGGGCGGCTTACCTGAAAGCTGCGCCATTGGCTAGCAAGGTGGCAACGAGTGCACACAGTGTTGTGTGGTGAGGTCCGCACCATTTATTTCGTTTTAAATGTACGGAGCCTGGGCTGAGACGAAAACCTGGATCTTTTTTTCGCCAAGCACACAGAACCGACAGCTAGCGGACCGCAAGGAAATATTTGCAAATTTTTAGAAAATGTGTATAGCTTTAGAATCACTTGGTGCCCCTTTAAGAGACATGCTAGCTGGTGGCGCTGCAACTCCGAGTTTTTGGCCTAGTGGTTAGTGCGTCGGTCTCCCATACATGAGGTCCAGGGTGCGGTGCCCGGTCAGAGCAGACAAATCACAAAAACAAAAAAGTGAGAGACAAGCTGTCTCCAAATTATTTGGATATTTCCCCAAAAGAAGAAAATGGAAGTTACACTTTAATTTTTAAAAAAAAAGTAGTTTTCTGATTGTCTTTGTCACCACATGAACCCTGAGGTGATTGTGACAGATTATATTGTAGATATTGGTCCGAGTTGCAGTAGTTTGAGGTGAGAAGATGATACAGTCTGTCGTTAAGAGGCCTCAGCCCAACTTCTCTAACAACAAACTATGTTTTGCAATGACACCACAGTGGAAGCAGAATGAGGAATAAGGTGTATAAGGAAAGTGACCTGAAATTACTTCTGCTTGGCACTACATGTAAAATACCAGAAAAAAAATAAATATATATATATATATATAAAAATATTAAAATGAATTAGACTTTTCAGCGGGGCGCCCCCCCAATTCAATGGTAGGGGAAACACAGGGGTGTGACACAATCTGCACTGTATCTGTGACAGTTGCTTCCATTGCTGTGTGTTTTTAACCAGACATATGTAAACATGCTAAATCAATGACCACTCTGATATCAGCTTCACACAGTGTCTATAAAACACAAATATCAAAACAGGAAGAAATCCTGATATATCATAAACTGATGTCTTTCTAATAAGTAATATAGAATGTCAATGTTTTTCTCACTCACTTATTCATGTTATACATGAAATCAGTCACTGTTGTCAGCCCTTGATCATTTCATTTCATAATAATTAATTTGTTCATTTCACTGTAATCCAAAATTAAAGAAGTAACTACAACAGAAGTCACTGCCTCCCTTATAAAGTGAGATTTAGTTAGTGAGTGGATGATACCAGTCCAACACAAACCCGTGGGCAGATGTTCTTTACTGATTATTCTTTTCTTTTTACTCGATTTTGTTGCTCTGCCTTTGGTTTTCAAAAACACTCAAACGTGTGACTGGATACAGGACAGAGGACTTACTTCATCAGGTCATAGTTACCTCTGCCAGAGAGGTGATGATTTCACCCCCTGTCCGTTTCTTTGTTGGTTGATTGGTTGGTTAGTTGGTTTGTCAGCAGGTTTAAGCAAAAACTATGGAACAGATTTGCACACACTGGAAACCAGTTGCTTCAAACAAATTTACTTTGGCTTCTTCAGACCAAAGACTGTGCTGCCCACATTCATCAGGGCTCCTCTCATGTTCTCCATCAATCTGCACTTTTGTGACATTTTGTATTTTTCCCTCCATAGAGGCTAACTTCATGAAATGTGTCTTTCACACTGTCTGATCATCAGTCACTAAAACTCTACAGATAATCTTGTGCCAAGTTAGAGGCACTTCCCCTTACCTGTTCATGGTGTCACTTCTTTTTCAGGTCAACCACAGAACGTTGTGTTATTAGTGTGGCTCTTCCTGTTCCCTGCTGCAGCTTCAATTCAGTGGCCGATTGATGCTCCTGTACCCTCTCCCCTATCTGCATGAAGTCTCTCAATCTTGTTTCTGACTTGTTCAGGCTTGTTCCTCACCACGTGGAGCTTGTAACTATGTTACATTAGACAGATAAGATAAGATCATCCTTTATTAGTCACTCAATGAGAAGAGGATAGAAAGAATGAGAAGCATCAGTAAAAAAGTATGTTGTTTTTAGTGGGATTTCCTCTCTCTATGTCATCGTAGGGTGTAAAAGAGGACCCCACCCAGTGTAAAGAGCCAAAGTTCCTGGGTAAGGCCGGATGGGTGAAGAAGGCTCCCGGCAGAATCTTGGCCAGCTACAAGGACCGCTTCATCCACGTGGAAAAGACGGAGATCGTGGTGTATGAAAATGAGGTATGCTATAGTCTCTACCAGCTTCGTCTTCATGCGGCTCTCCCTCCAATCTGCAGCATATGTCACGTAACTGTTTTAATGTGGTTTTATATTGTGTTTCGATTAAAAACAAAGCTCTCATAATATGAGTTTTACAGTCACATTCACAGTAAAGTCATATTGAATCATGTACCCCAAACTCTGTGTTGCAGGAGCTGCAGAACTGCTTAGAGAGACTGGACCTGGAGAACTATGACAGATGTCACGAGTTAAAGAGCCCCTTCAAAAAGAAGCACAGACTGATACTGATCAGATCGACCAAGTCTGGAAACAAGGTGAGCCAACACATTTGAGCGGAGCAAACTGGGAAACAAACAAAGGTTTTTGATATATTATGTTGTTTTCACCAGGGGCGATTCTAGGATCAGACCTGTAGGGGTGCCGAGCACCCAATGATCGCAAAAATGTTTCCTTTTGACTTTAGCTAAAACCAAATGTTAACCAATCCTTTCTGAAAAAATGGGAACTGAAAAATTAGAGAGACAATTGTTACAAACAACAGTTTTGTAAGTTGATACACTTTCATTCCACAACTGAATGCAGTTCCCGAAACTGTGAATAAAGTGAGTGGGTCCTGACCAGGACGTGAAGAGCTACTTGGCTGCCTCTCGGTTTTTCTTGGGAAACCCTGTTCAGCTTCGGCTCTGCACGACTGAATGGTGCCAAAAGACAAAAAAGACTTTCTCCGAGCACCATAGCAACAGCTGTGTTTCCCACAGCCGACCATCTGCGGCTGCTTGGCCGCGGTTGTTTGAAGAGGTGGAGTGAGTGAGGAAATCAGTGAAGTAATACAATTAAAAATGTAGCTTTACAGGTTCTTAGCTGAAATAAAGAAAAAAGCACAGGAGAAGTTCACAAGTGCACCTACTTGAAGGTTATATATATATATAAGATATTAAAACATTAGAATAAAAAAAAGTTATATGTAAATGAGAGATATAGAGTGTAGCAATGTCATATGGCATGTAAATAAATACGGACCATATGAAAGATCACAAAAGTGAAGCCAAATGATCTTGATCGGCCCCTGTTGGCCGGCTGCAGTGTAGGTCAAAAACCCCACCCTCCGCCTTTTTAACACGGGACATGGGACATGGGACATGGGCATCTGTGGATCAGGAGGTAAGTGCATGATGGAAGCAAAAAGACAAATAAATAAAAGAATTACATGGTATTACATAGGCACTTTACATAGTGAGGTCAAGAAACACAACAGTTCCCACAATGAGCAAGCAGAAAAAACCAGAGGACCTAAAAGCCATCGTAACAGAACTTCGAAGGTCATTACTTCAGAGCTGCAACAGTTAATCAATGAATCGATTAGTAAACGACTACTAAATTAATCGCCAACTGTTTTGATAATTGTTGATTCGGTTCAAGTAGTTTTATGGGAAAAAAAAATTCTGGATTCTTTGCTCCTCTACGACAGTGGACAAAACAAAAGATCATGTTGGGGTTTGGGGAAACACGATCGTCATTTTTCACCATTTTATGACATTTATGGACCAAACAACTAATCGATAAATCATGAAAATAATCAACAGATTAATTGATTATGAAAATAATCGTTAGTTGCAGCCCTACATTACTTTGTCGCTTTAAAGCCCAATGATCTTTTGACCTGTTGATGCATCATAGCAGGAAAAGACCAGATGTAATTAGGAACATTAACATGGCTGTTTCATTCAGGTGTCCCTGTGAGTCTACAGTGACCAGGTGGCAACCCAACGCGACATCACCCTCAGTTCAAGTGCCACGTTGTTCTTTTTGCAACCAGATGTAGGAGCGGGTCTGGTCTGATTGACAGCTCTAAATGAGTCCACAATTTACAAAATGAACATTGTGCTGTATTGAAGCAGACGTGAAACTAGAGATTGAACCATAAACTCCTTAGGACAATGTTTAGTGACGTTATAAAACAAGTCAGAAGTCGACTCATTTTCTCGAACACTACACTGGCCAACTTGGCCTCCGATCCAGGATTAGCCCACCATTTCAATTTCAAGTATCCTTCACTCTTTGTCTATAGAAGTCCTTACTTGATTTATAGAGGGGAGTTGTATTAGAACCTAAACCTCTAACGTAAAAGAAAGTAATGGGTTTGGAAAAAGGGGAATGTGTGTGTAGTAAATCATCATGTGATGTTATTGACAGGTGAATGATGTGAAGTTCCAAACTCAGACAGCAGACGAGAAGGGGGCTTGGATTAAAGCCCTGACTGATGGCATCAATCGGGCAAAGAACAAAGTCTTTGATGAGGTAAGCTAGTGTAACCGAGTCAGTAAGTGTCAGTGACGTCCTTCCTTCGTGTACACGCTCAGATTTCTACGCTGTGAATGAACAGGCGTCGTCTTTTCACAGGTGACGGTCGATGACAGCAGTAATTTAGAGCACGTGACTCGAACAAGGCCAAAAGTGAACCGGCCCCGGCGGCCGCCAACCAGGATACACATGAAAGAGGTTTGTGTGCGAGTGTTTGTGCGTGTAACGTTTGAGAAGGAGCAGGAAGACCCAAAGCAAGGTGCTTTGTCTGATTCGTCTTCGTCTGCCGCTTCAAACAAATGCTGGCTTTTTAAAATTACAGCAATTAAAACTACCTCTGCTGATAGAGAGCTGCACTGCAACTGTTTCCACCTTAGTCAGTGGAGATAGATTTCTTTACTAAGATTTACGTCAACAAGACCAAATTTGTTAAATCTAAAAACAGGCAGAGCACTGTAAAGCAGGGAAATGCTTTTAAAAACTAGAAGATGAGTAAATCTAGCTCAGGAATACTGATCACAACAGAGCTTAGCTTGGAGACAGTCTACAAAGACAAACTGAGAACCTGAAACAAACAGACGGAACACAGTGAAGCAGAAAATGCCAATTTCAGAAAAGTAAATATACTCAGTTAATTTAGCAGTCTCAGAGTAAAATCCCAGAAGTCTAAATGCACATAATAAAATATATTTTCAAATTATTATTCGTATTACTTTATAACAGAAATATCACAGTAATTGATTAATACGTTTTTCATCTCTGTTAAGATATTGTAGGTAAAAAGTCAATAAGTCAACACAATAGCAATCCCTTCACTACTAGACAGCTTTCGAACAATATGTTTATTAACATTTTTCTCAATAAAACACAGTGTGTGCAGTTTCAAACTTACAGGAGTGTACTTCGACCACTCAAGTCTACATGGAGGCACAGGTGATATAAACACAAATGCAAACAGACAAACAGGAACAGCAAACATAAGTCAAATACAAATATATACATAAAAAAATAAAAAAAAAACCTCCAAGAAAAAGACATTTCGTAGGTACATTCTAAAAAAGTATTTTACAAATTTACTGGACTGCTTCTTTTGTGAAATATCTGTGCAGGGGTGTTTACCTACTTTGACATTATCTTAACAGTAATCTGAAAAAAACTGTAGATTGGAAATGACTCGTGAATGAAACAGCATTCCGTAGTAACTCAGAGCACCGAACTCCCAACACACTGTTGTTTCTTACCTTGACCTGTATTGGCAATTATCCCTTTAGTTTGTACAACAATCAACTTTAAATTTAAAACCTCTCGTCACCCTCCAGGTAGCCGTTGCGTCGTCTGAAGGTATCCTACGTCTGGATCTTGATCTTGAGGACGCTGTAATGTGTGATGGGGCCCATCGTGCCGATAGTGATGGTACTGAGCAACAGTCAGGACCCAGTGCTGAGGAGGTCAGCCCCCAGAAGAAGGTCATCACACCTCCAATGCCCCCCACCAAAGAGGCTAAACCCAGTTCAGCGCCTGAGAATGAACCTGATAAAGATGATGGTCCAGAGAAAAAGGTCGGTATCATTCCATATACAGTAACTCTTATCATACAGGGCAGATATTTTTCAATGTGGATGACTTGGTATATAAAATAAATTATTGATTTTAAGGTCCTGAAGCCGCCGATGCCTCCATCTAAAGAAGCCAAGTTGTGCGTTTCACCTGTTGAAGTGGTTACAGAGGAGGCCAAAGCAGAGAAGTCTGAGATTCACGGTGCCATGAGGAAGGCAGGTGCAACGCCATCCCCTCCCATCAAACCCGTGAGCAACATTACAGAGCCGACACAGTCCAGTTTAAATCCCCACCCTCCTGCCCCCCCGCCCAAAGAGAAGAAACCATCCCACCCGGTTGTGGAGCCAGACCAAGAGGTCGAAGGCAAAGCGGGCGAGAATCAGGAGGCGGATGGTGACAACAGGGAGGAGATGACGGGAACTGCCGTAGAAACAGAGGAGGAAGACCAAAAAGCTCTGGTGAGTATCAGAGGTGAAGAGATTCCCAGCACAGAGGAACAGGTTTCTGCTAAAGTGTCGGGGGAGACCATGAGCAGTCAAGAGGAACTTGTTCGGCCTGACATGATGCAACGCATAGAGGACAACCCAGCCGTAAGTCAGCCAGTTGTCAGACAGGACCACACTGCCTCAGACACCACGGACAGTTCTCTTCATGCGGATGTGTTGCACCCAAATAGTGAGATCCCCTCAGTAGATGTCCCCTTGAACGACCAACTCACTGACGGGCTCAACCTGAGTCCACTGATCTGCCACTTGCCTGCGGAGAAGAGAAGGAATGCGGAGGAGAAATCTGTGGACAGCGGTCAGCACTCGGACGATGACAGCGAAGGCTCCGAGAGTGAAGACGCGCTGGCGGCTTCCACAGCTGCACTGAGCGGGAGCCATGCTGGTCTGGATGTGTTGGGTGGTAGCAAGGATAACATTCCGATCACTGGACAACATTCACACAACGTTCAGATCCCTGTTGCTTTGAAGCTTCCTCACTCGAAGCCAAGTATCCCACTCAAACCCTCCACCAAGGTCAAGTCAGCTTCCATCGGAGATCTACTGGCGGTCTCCTCAGAGCGTACCAGCAGAGCCGTGGATCCAAGGGACCGGTCTCCTACTGATGACGTCGTGAAACTTGAGAAGGAAGTGGCTCTGGAGATGGAGGAGGCAGACGAGCTCCTGAGCAGAGTGTCCCAGTTTCAGGACGAAGGTGCCAGGGAGAGCACGCCTGGGAACATCCTGGCCGAGGCCATGGAGAAGCTGAGGCAGGCTGACCACGTCCTCAGGGAGGTCAAAAAACTGAAACTCACAAAGACCTCAGGTAACAGGAACAGCTGGTGAAGGTCAGTTGTACCAGGTTGACTTGGAATTGACCATTTGCTGAGCCGCTCACCTGGACAGTTATTGTTCAGATATAGCTTAAGCAGGCCTGTCCAGCTTTGGATTTCTTCACATACAGTTGTTTTCTGGAAAGGCAGAAACAAATGTAACAGTGTAATTGTCAGTTCCAATATAATCTGCCATCAGAGACTGTACACAAAGATGGATGATGCGTCTTCACTTCCTCCCTTTGTACAAAAATGAAGCTAACATATACCAGACACAAGTGATTGTGGTTTGGAGCCAAGGTATCAAAGTCCCGCCCACGCACTCGTCCGACGAATCAACGAGTCAGTCTCAACTGTCTATCAGGACGTTTCAGCCTGTTTTCATGGCATCCAATAAACCATTGAAACAAAACTTGGAAGGGAAAATTAACACTTCGAATCAGTTTGACAAACCATTTTTGAGAAAAATGTATTTCAAGCTACAGTGTGTAATATTTAGAAGAACGTATTCACAAAAAAATAATATATTGTCCATAATTATGTGTTCATATATGTATAATCACCTGCAACAAAGAACTAATGTTTTTCTTCAACTTTGAATGAGTTGAATATTGTAACATGAGGTGGTCCCGACCTCCGTGTGAGTCTCCATGTTTGCTATGTCGTGTTGTGCTGCGTTCAGGTTCCACTGCGACTCAGGAGGTCGGAAAAAGAAAATGACCACCCCGACTTCCCGGGTGAGAGTTCCGAGGTATAATGGAACGCAGCATTAAATACGGTTGTTGCACAAAACGGTCCAGAATATGTCGCATTCGCGTTGAATTTCCAGCGCTGCGGGAAACTGGAAATGGAATTAGCGGTGCGCCACCATAAATTGTCCCCCTGTCGGATGCTCAGTTGATTGCGGTTTGAAACTTTACCGCCAGATGCCGCCAGAAAAGTACAAATATTACACACTGGGGCTTTAAGGTTTACTTTGACTTTGTAGTTTGGCTCGTGTCTCATCCGCAGGACTTATGTCCCATACTGTGGCTGCACTGCCGGGGGATGGGCAAGAAGATTTTGCCTCCATCTTTGTATACAGTGTGTGGCTGCTGTCATTAGCATTGTCCCGCTAACCAGGTTAGTAACTGAGTGTTACTTCCAAGGCCAAGTAGCCTATCATTAGTTTTTGAGGTTACAGGTTAAAAACAGGTTGGAAGCTCTTCCTTTGCTCTGAGATCAACTCTGAGGTGATATTCCATTTGCGGAATACATCCCGAAAGTGAAACATACTGAATGGAGACATTCTTTCTGCTTAGCTAGCTGATGAAATCTTGTCATTTCAGCAAGATGCCTTTGTCGTCCTCCTAAATCAAAGACCCACGGGTTCACAGATGACTTAATAATTTGAAGAGTTAAATTTGACTCTGTTATCATTGTAAACTGCATATGTGCCGTTGAGCAGTGGATATTAGCTCAGTAGGTCAGGGCTTAGAGAGTGGTCATCTGAATTTTTTTGATGGTTATGCAGCACATGCAACTGTTTGTTCATTAAAAACTAAGTGCAATTTCTTAGATTAACTTTCTCTGTGGCTGAACGAAATGCTTTATTTTCTCCTGTATATTGTTTGTTTTCTTTGCCTATTAGGTATCAAAACATTTTTTTAATATTTTTAATATGAGTTTTAATAATATAATGAGAAAGCAGCCTATATTTAGAAAATGCAAAACAAATGACTAACAAGTGTTAATACCACGTTACACGACTGGTGTTATGGATACTGCACAGAAACATGTACCAGCATAACTCAGGAGTACTTTGAAATCTTTTCATTCTAATCATGTGATTATATCAATGAAGAACTGCGTCCCATGTTGTTGCATTACACTTTCTTTTAATGATTGCTTTTTGGTTTAATACTGTTATTATACATAGCACAGACCGAAGAGCTTGTAGCAGGAATTTTGGCTCTCACTAACACCTCTAACATTTCAATTTGACAAATATTTGATATTTTTTTAGTGCTTTGTCAAAAGATGTGATGTTGTTTGAAGACTATTTTAAATATGCCATGCCATTTAGAGTATAGCGAGAAGGTTTTTTCTAACGTCATGTCATTTTGTACTCTTGGATAAAAATTTGCTATCACCGGAATAAACAAAGGGAAACTAGCTGTGAATGTTTTATGTTTTTAATTGTACTTTTCACAAAGCATCCAAAAGATTGATGTAATAAATAAAACATCTATTCTGTTTTTTATTTAGCTGAAAACTGCCTACTTGATTGTCAGACAATTGACATTCTGCTAATGAATACATCATTCAAGAAAAGGTGCAGAACATTTGCTCCATCAACACGAATATCAATTCATTTCTAAAATGCATCATTTCTGCCACCTCTCTGTCGGGCATCCACACAACACCACTAAAATAGAGAAAGAAAATATATAATCAAAAATAACCTCAGTCCATATTAACACACCTGAAAACAGATTGTCTACTCTGCCGTTTCCTTGTTAGTGAAAGTTAAGAGTTAGAAGTGCTTTAAATTCATAAACCATTTGCATTCACTGCTGGGAGACATCCAAACTGCCCATTCAGACTTAAACACAAACCAGGAGTTTTATCCAAACGCAAACATTTAGTTTTAAAAGGCACCACTGCTGAGCTTTGGAGCCCCATGAAACAGAGACTATCATCAGTGGTGAATGCAACACGGATAATGAATTACAAGTGTCGCTAACCCCTGACTTTCACAAACAGTTCCACTTCTTCATCGGTCCAAGCAGAGAAATCTCTACTCACCATCGCTGTTCCTCTCTCACAAGAAACCAACTGCAGCGTAGACAATCTGCTTCCTGGTTACACCAACATGCTCTTGACCTGTATGCATATACGTCATGTGATATGTGTTTTCAGAAGTGTTAGCATTTAACCATTTTCTAATACACGGAGAACTTCTGCTCACAGTGGTTGTGTAGGGAGCTCGTGAGGTCGTCCAGAATGAATAGGGGCCGTCTCTGTAGGCCCCTATTCATTCTGGACCAGGGATTCATTCTCCCTATAAGCGAACTAAGCGGCCGCTTGGGGCCCCGCCGCCACTAGGGGGCCCCCCAAACTATGGACTGACCATGACCGTCAAAATAACCTGATTCTGACTGACCAGGTAACCCTACTGATGTTGGTGATGTAATGCTCGGTGTTGGCGTTAGGGCGACACCGAGCCAAAGAAGAAGGATGGCGACGAAAAGGGACAAGCGCAAGGTAATTTTAAGTAACGAAATTAAATGTTGTAATACTATGGACACGTCATCAATATAGTCAGTTTCTTATCTCAACTTATCTGAGTTGCAAAATGGGAACTAAGTCTGGGAAAGAAAAACAAAACTTTCTAAAAGTCTACATGTCGCAATAGACACTTAATCAATACAATAAGAAAATAGTTTAATAAAATGCAAAGTAAGCATAGAGAAAGAAAGGAGAAAGGAAGAAAAGAGGAGGGGGAGAGAGACAGAAAGTTCATTCATTTGAAGGTCAAAATCAAAATGAAGTTTAAAATAAAATGGTTAAATCCAAGCTTTTCCTCCTGGTCTTTATTGAAAATAGGCAATTAAAAATTATTAATGGACAATCTATCTACCAATATAAAATAGTTTATATATTGTTAAGTCAAAAGTCAAAACACCAAACACACACAGGAGAACAGGAAGTGACAACACACAAGAAGGAAACCACAGAGTAAAACAGGAAATCACAAATTCAAGATACATATGAAATAAAAGTAACTTAACTAAAACCTAGACACAAGGAAAGTTACTACAAAACATAACAGGGAACAACAACAACAAGGGACCAAGAAACCAACAACAGATACAAAAGGAATAACAATCAAAAGTCCAGAAACAAGAGTTCATGACAATCTGAATGCAGAATGGATTTGTGGTACAAATTTTAGTAAAGAATGTTATTACAAAAGATGAAAAATGACTTGCGGCCAGAACGTGTAACTCTAAACACTGAGATAAGATAAGATAAGAGAAGATAAGATTAGATAAGATAAGATAAGATAAGATAAAATAAAATAGGTAAAGATAAGATAAGATAAGATAAGATAAAACAAAATAGGTAAAGGTAAGATAAGATAAGATAAAATCAAATAGCTAAAGATAAGATAAGATAAGATAATGTAAGATAAGATAATTTAAAATAAGATAATGTAAGATAAGATAAGACAATATAAGATTAGATCAGATAAGATAAGATAAGATAAAATAAAATAGGTAAAGATAAGATGAGATAAGATAATGTAAGATAAGATAATTTAAAATAAGATAATGTAAGATAAGATAAGATAAGACAATATAAGATTAGATCAGATAAGATAAGATAAGATAAGATAAGATAAGATAAGATAAGATAAGATAAGATAAAATAAAATAAAATAGGTAAAGATAAGGTAAGATAAAATGAAATAAAATAGGTAAAGATAAGGTAAGATAAGATAAAATAAAATAGGTAAAGATAAGATAAGATAAGATAAGACAAGACTTAATTAATCCCACACGGGGAAATTCACTTGTTAATCAAAACATAATCATCTGATAATGAAACAGCTCGGAGGTAGTAACGCAACTATTCTTAAATCACGTTTAATCTTTTCTGACGTTTGAAGTTGTACAGCGCTGTAACCCTTTTATTTTGAAGGTCACAGCCGGAAGTCCTTCTTTAATGTCTTATTGTGTGGGGCTTGACAGTTGTGTGTGTGTGTAACTGTTCAGCGGAGCCGAAGCGTCCGGTGCGGTGCGGTCCGGTCCGGTCCGGTGTCCTCTCCCTGAGACCGACATGTGAGACACAGACTCCGCAGACATGGAGGACGACCTGGTGTCGGAGGGCGACATCTGTGAGTGTGTGTGTGACATGTATGTTATATCTGACTGTATCTACTGTACATGCGTTGTGTTACAAAGCTGAACTAGGTCCCAAACTCACCCGGCAAAGAGCACTGGAACCCGGGCACTGTGCCCGTCACTTGGGGCCCCAGAGCACCGCACCGCGCCCCTCGCCCATTACGCACCCCCAGGCACAGAGCTCCGGGGCCCCAAGTGAGAGGCACAGTGCCCGGGTTCCAGTGCTGTTTGCCAGGGTGAGTTTGTGGCGAGTTAACGGTGCGGGGCTCCGGTCTGGGGCCCGACAGTGTGGCGCAGGGGGCCCGGGCTCTTGTCCTCTTTGACGGGGTGCGTGTTTGGTGGCGGGGCCGGTGCCTGGTGCGGAGCTCCGGGGCCGACAGTGTGGCGCAGAGTCCGCGGGCTGCGGAGCTCCTCGGGTGCGTGACGTTAGCCTACAACTGCCATTCCGACTGCCAGCTTTTTTTGCACACTGAGATAGCCACGCCCCCTGAATTGCATATAAGAAATGGAAATAATTAAATGTGGCATTAGGAAATAAAGTCCCCGGAAATAAGTAAATGTGCGCTTATGAAATAAAAGCCTCTTGAAATAAATAAATGTGGATTTATAACAAAAAAGTACCCTGAAATACATAAAAGTAAAACCTATTTATTTAACTAATTGAATCATTTATATATTTATATTTACATTTATTTATATAGTTATTTATTTACCGCCGCATTTATTCATTTCAGGATGTATTTCATAGACATATTTATTTATTTGTGTATTAATTCATTTATTTAATATTGGCTAAAATGGCATTCCATATCTCTGTGTTATGTGCCGCTCTTGAGGAAGTGAAAGGAGTTGGTCACCGGAGTGAAAAAAAGTGAAAAAATTGCAATCGCTCTTTGTCACTGACATTGTAGTCTTTACAGGTGCAATATACCAATGATTAGTGCTTAAAGGTGACATATTATGCGCATATTCAGGTTCATACTCTTAATTTAGGTGACCACTTGAAAATGTTTACATGCTCTAATGCTCAGAAAGCATCAGTGTTCTCGCACTTACCAATGCTGCAGCTCCTCTTTACACCCTCTGTTTAAAACACCTGGATTTCTTTTAGCCACGCCTCGTGATAAACCCCAGTCTGCTATGATTGGCCTGCTGGCTCAGTCTGTTTTGATTGGTCAACCCATTTCAAAAATGTGAAGGATATGCCACGCCCCTTCACCAGAGAAGTGAAGATTCTCAGATTGCAGGCGGGGTTACCCCCAAATGATTCCAACTGTGACATCACAGAGGGAGAGAAATCTGAACCAGTCGTTCAGAGTCAGGCTGTAGGGTTCAGCCAGCTCACAAACAAACCACAGGGTGGTCTTTTCTCACAGTTTGTGGGCCAGCAGGCTCCACAGATACACCCATTTATGTGCACAAACACTGAAAAAAAGTGATTTTTACATAATATTTCACCTTTAACAACACTACAATACAACACTACACTCCAATAATGCAAGGTCTTACATGAGAAACAAGGCAGAGAACCACGTTGGCTGCAGGACAGACTGTTGAACACTGTGTCACCCCAACAGTACTGTGCTCAGAGAAGGAGTTCCATGATGCTGTGAAGATGAACGACACAGGGAAAATGCAGGAGCTGATCAAGAAGGGCGTGAACGTCAAGGCCAAAAATAAAGTAAGTTGTCCTCCTGCTGACGGACAGCAACCTTATTATGTAGGTGCAACTATAACATCTTCTTCTTCTCTGTAATTATATAATGATTATTGGCCTTCTGTGCTCACCTAAACACTGGTTTCCTTCTTTTTTGTACCAGAGTGTTGATTTGACCACTTCTCAAGTTTTTGCTATCTCTCTGATAGGTTTATTTGGTCACCTGCATCGACACCTCTGTGGACCTCATATTGAGAGTTCCACTTAAAAAACTACCAAATGCAAGTTCGACAATTAGCTCGTCACCGGGCCATGACACTGCTATTCGGACTCCTGCGACCACAGGACTACAAGCAAAGATGTCTGCGATTCCTAAATAGTTATTGCAATACTTTCTGAAACCCCTTGAATTAAACCTGAAAGTCTACACTTAGATCACACTTTGACTGCTTTATCATAAATCCATTGTGGCAGTGTACAGAGGTAAAACTACAAAAATGGTGTCACTGTCCAAACACTTGGACCCGACTGAATGACCGAAGATTAGGAAAAGCCCAGGCCCCTGTAAAGCCCAGTGGTACAGTCATAGAGATACAGTCTCATTGTTTATTGGTTGTCGCAGAAACTCACCATGGAGCTAGCTACCCTATCGAACACTTGTTGATGTCCATCTGTCCGCCCGTCTGTCTGTCTGTCTGTGTACAGGTAGACCGGAAAGCCCTGCACTGGGCGGCAGGAGCTGGAACTGAACAGGCTTTACGCCTCCTACTGGACCATGACACTGACGTTGACGAGAGGGACATTGTAAATAAACACGCAGGTTCATTTTATCTGCAGCTGCCATCCAGTGTTACATACTTCTGGATCCTGTAATGTCCATTGTTTTATTGTTGTCTCAAGATATGTGTAAATGTTTCCATTAAGGTTTCTTGAAAAAAGGATTTGGCACTGGTCCTGTGTACAAGGGCGTGACCTTCCCTCATTCCTCATCATAGTTGTATTATTATGATTAACAATATTTTTAACTTAATGTCTGAATTCTGTTTCTTCTTTGCTCAGTGTTGGCTTCAAAGGCACTGAAATATTTCACATTTTGTCAATTTTCGCACCAATATTTTTAATGTTTTAACCATATCCTCCCTGCGGCACAGTTAGAAAGTCACCTCTGTACAGAAAGAGGTCAGGATTTCCAAATTCAACTTGCCAAAAGGGTAGCAAATGGAATCCAAGTACATTATTTATATTATTTTTAGGCCTGAGCACCAATGGTGCCAGGATCCCTATGTAGGATCATTAAGGACATAACAATAATAAATAATCTTTTTGCTGGACACGTAAGTAAGTAAACTAAGTTCGTAAGTAAGTAAGTTAGTTAGTTACTAAGTAAGTTAGTAAGTAAGGACAAAAGAAAGTAAGTAAGTTAGTAGGTAAGTTACTTAGTAAGTAAGTTTCTTAGTTAGTAAGTAAGTTATTCAGGAGATAAGAAAGTAAGTAAGGAAATAAAAAATAAGTTAGTAGGTAAGTTACTTAGTAAGTAAGTTACTTAGTTAGTAAGTAAGTTAGTAAGTAAGTTATTAAGGAAGTAAGTTAGTTAGTTAGTAAGTAATTCAGGAGATAAGAAAGTAAGTTAGGAAATAAGTTAGTTAGTTAGTTAGTTAGTTGGTAAGTTAGTAAGGACATACGAAAGTAAGTAAGTAGGTTAGTAAATTAGTAAGTTAGTACGTTAGTTAGTAAGTAAGTAATTAATTAAGGAGATAAGAGAGTAAGTAAGTTAGATAGTAAGTAGGTAAGTAAGTAAGGAAATAAAAAAAGTTAGTAAGTTAGTTAGTGAGTAAGTAAGGAGATAAGAAAGTAAATAAGTAACTTAGTTAGGAATTTATGAAGTTAGTTAGTTAGTGACTTAGTTAGTTACTAAGTAAGTTAGTAAGTAAGGACATAAGAAAGTAAGTTAGTAAGTAAGTAGGTAAGAAAGTAAGTTAGGAAGTAAGTTAGTAACTAAGTAAGTTAGTAAGTAAGGACATACGAAAGTAAATAAGTTAGTAAGTCAGTAAGTAAGGAGATGAGAAAGTAAGTAAGTTAGTTAGTAAGTAAGTAAGGAGATAAGAAAGTAAGTAAGTATCTAGTTAGGAATTTAGTAACTTAGTTAGTAAGTAAATTAGTTAGTTACTAAGTAAGTGAGTAGGTAAGGACATAAGAAAGTAAGTAAGTTAGTAAGTAAGTAGGTAAGAAAGTAAGTTAGGAAGTAAGTTAGTAACTAAGTAAGTTAGTAAGTAAGGACATACGAAAGTAAATAAGTTAGTAAGTAACTTAGTTGGTAAGTAAGGACATAAGAAAGTAAGTAAGTTAGTAAGTCAGTAAGTAAGGAGATGAGAAAGTAAGTTAGTTCGTAAGTAAGTTAGTAAGGACATAAGAAAGTAAGTTAGTAAGTTGGTTAGTAATTAAGTAAGTAAGTAATTAAGGAGAGAAGAAAGTAAGTAAGTTAGTAAGCAAGTAAGGAGATAAGAAAGTAAGTAAGTTACTTAGTTAGGAATTTAGTAAATTAGTAAGTAAGTAAGTTAGTACGTTAGTAAGTAACTAAGTAAGGAGATAAGAAAAGAAATTAGTAATTAAGTTAGTTAGTAAGTAAGGAGATGAGAAAGTAAGTTAGGAAGTAAGTTAGAAAGTTAGTTAGTTAGTTAGTAAGTAGGTAAGTAATAAGTATGTAAGTAAGTTAGTAAGTAAGTTAGTAAGTAAGTTGGTAAGTACGTTACTAAGTAAGTTAGTAAGTAAGTTAGTTAGTAAGTCGGTGAGTACGTTACTTAGTGAGTTTGTAACTAAGTTAGTTAGTAAGTAAGTTGGTCGGCCAATTAATCAGATGCTTTATTACATAGAACAAGAAGTTCTTATAACTCATTTACATTACACATTGTCCAATGTGCCCCGGACTTCACATGTTTATTAAGAGTCCCAGCCTGAAGCTGTCTTCAATATAATTATGAGGGGATATTCATAGGGCTGCCAACTGGTAATAGGAAGGGGGGCTTGTTTGTCAGTTGTCATATGAGTTACATGAAATATTTATTGTCTGGTCTACACTTGATAAACTGCAGCATGATGCATGTTTCATGGAAGTAATTATAAATGTGAAAAACATCACGTCCACTGCCTCACTCAGAATACCTAGTGAAGCCAACATATAAATGTGTACTATCGGCGTCAGTGTTATATAAATGTTATGAATTCTTGTCCAACAGTTTGGCATGAATGCACTGCTCCTGGCATCCTGGTTCGGCCACCTGAAGATCCTGCAGGTCCTGGTGTCCTGCGGAGCAAAGTTCAACTGTGAAAACAAAGTGAGATGATCCTTCATTTCACAGAATGATTCAAAGGATGAGGCTCTGCTGATATCTCACAGTCTGTTTGTGTGTGTGTGTGTGTGTGTGTGTGTGTGTGTGTGTTAGGATGGTCTGAGCATGCTGCACTGTGCTGCTCAGCGAGGCCACACCAGGGTGTTGGAGTTTATCATGGAGGACCTGGAAGATGTCCGTCTGGACAGAGTTGACAAGGTGACTCTTTGACACCAGTTTACCTCTGGAGGTTCATGAATAAGGATTCATGTCATAACTCTTGTAGCATGAGGGACATAATAACCTGCCAGGAGATAAATCTGATGATCTGTTTAAGTTATATTGTGCTTTCCTGGCATAATGTCTGCGGAAATGTAAAAAGAAAAAGTTCAGTGTTCTATGAATATTTATAAATTTTACTTTTCTAATAGTTTTTTTTCCTTGAAAATCAGGACAAAAAAGTAAAAAGCACATGGTGAAAAATTTGGCTGAATAAATTAAGAACTGAAAAAAAAAAATAAGCTTTTTCGGTTATTCGGTTTCCAGCCAACAGTTTCATTTTGTTCGATTTTGGTCAACAATTTTAATTTCGGTGCATCCCTAATCACGTCGTCCATGTTTATCTGCAGTCACTGTTGTATACACAGGGGAGTATACTGTACACAGGGCAGTGTACTGTATGTATTACATTATTATACTGTATTATTATTCCTGTGTGTAACCTGCCTGACATCTGTCTGACCAGTCAGGGAAGACAGCTCTTCACTTGGCTGCCGAACATGGACAACTTGAAGTGGTGGAGTATCTGATTGGAATGGGTTGCTCGCACGGTTTGAAGGACAAGGTACACACACACACACACGCACACACACACTGGCTGTTTTGCCTGCTGAAGTTGTTCTTGCAGTCTTATATTTGCCTGGCTGCCATGACCACACCTTGGCCAAATTAATGCGAGCTGAAACACATCCATCATTTCTGAGTTTTTTTAAATCACAAACAAACAGTAGGAACCCGGATCTACGTCCGACAGCTGACAAACAAAAATAAATATGTTCACATCACTGGAGTGGAAACAGATGACGACATTTGGTATTATGCGTCTCAGGGTCAAACAGGCGGGCTCAGGGGTCTGTTCAGATTCACTCAGTGTACTGCAGAGGTCAGAAATGCCATGTTAGTTTGAGATTTTTGTAAGGCATCGAATTCTCAATGGAGTGTAGACAAACGCCCGAGTACTGTGACACAACATTCATCACTAAGATGTTGAGACATTTGGGTTGTTGTCATGTCTATCAGAGTGATGTGAAGACAACGCTTTGCTTCTGTCATGCAGAGTTGAATACTAGCACATGCAGAATTGACCAAATCGACTAAACAGCAAATATAACTGTAACTATACAACGTTTACCTTCAGCATTGTTTGATTACATTCAATTCATTCTGTGGGGCTGTTGTACGGTGGCCCCAGACCCGGAATAATGGGTGCCCCATGAAGATTACTCTTGAAGTGCCCCCCCCTCCTCTGACTTTGCACAAAAAAGTGACATTTACAATGAAAGAACGCCATAGATTTAAAATAAATCAAATACAGTTACTTTTCATCTCATTTTCCAACACCGCCGACGGAAAGGTAACCTTAAAGCTAAAGTGTGTAATATTTAGAAGAATGGATTCACAGAAATTGAATCCATGGACCAGAATACTTCGCATTCGCTTTGAATTTCCAGCGCTGCAGGAAATGAGGAAATAGAATTAGAGGTGCACCACCATAAAGTGTCCCCTGTCGGTCGCTCAGTTGGTTGCGGTTTGCAACTTTACCACCAACCATGCCGCCAGAAAAGTAAAAAAATGACACACTGGGGCTTTAACAGCACTGTGTGTTAAAATCTGCAGCAACAACAACAACATGTGTCCAGACTATGTGCATCACTTTTAAGTGTCCTCTGGAAACTCTTCCGTTCTGTTGCAGTCTATTTGCAGCGCTTTTTAAAAAATGCTGCGTGTGTGTGTTCAAGATTTTGCTTGCGTTTTTTCTATTTTCATGTGTTTTCTTAAGTTGCATTGCTGTGGGCTCTCAGGGCCACCATAATGTTGGAACTCTTGACAAAAAAAAAGTCAGATATCACTAGTTTTTGATTGAATTATGTATTTGAAAAATGAATGGATCAACCTGACACACCTTCCTTCTTGTTTTAGTGTTGTATTGTTGACATGTTTTGGTGAGAACGTATAGTCGAAGATGGTTTGTGCTTGTTGTGTCTGGCCTGCAGGAAGAGAACACGGCCATGCACCTGGCAGCGAGGCCTGGCCACACAGAGGTCCTGCAGAGGGTTGTCGAGACAGGAGCGGGCATCGATGAGAGGAACATAGTGAGTGCAAATGCTCTTACTCCATCAAAACGCGATGGTGTCGGTCCATTCTCCCTTTTAAAATTGATTTCTTCAGTCATGCTTTTTTCCCATATGAGGCAGTGAACGATGTTCCTTCCACCATCAAATTCATACATGTTGTATGTGAACAGCTGTTTGTTTAATAATGGATTGATCTAATCCACTAAAGTGTCAAAACTTAAATAAAAAAAAATCCATTGCATCACAGAAGCCCAATGTGGTACTGCACTTTCACATTCTTTGTTTTGTCTAAAACCCGAAGACACTTGACGGCTTCACGGTTGACTATCAAAAGAGACAAAGAAAAATCCAGATGAATCTATTTAGTGCAAAAACTTGGAATGAATTGAAATGAAATGACCAACACCAGGATTATTAACCAAGCCAGTGGACCCCCCCCCCCCCCAAAAAAAAATAATAATAATAAAAAAACAGTGAATATTATACATTATTCAACATGCTGAAATAATTTAAGCCAGTCTTCTCTGGCGTGGCGTCAGTGTTTGGCTGTAGTGGTTTGATAGTCAAAAGTACGAGAAAGCCTAAAATTATAAACCCTCTCAAGCAAAGATGTTGAATATTCAGTACAACTTCTATGTCACTGTTGTCTTCTGAAGCTCGGTCTGTTGTGGTTCAGGACGGCCTCACAGCTCTGCACGTTGCGGCGGACGGGGGTCACTACGAATGTGTCAAATTGCTCCTGGAGTCCGGCTGTAATGTAAACTCACTAACTCATGTACGGTTGGTTCCTTTAATGTCGTACTTGTATATCATTTATATTAAAAACGAGAGATGATTGAGGGTTTTTTTTTGGAATGTTTGAAGGAGTGAACATTTAAAACCTATGTTTTCTATCTGCAGAAGAATATGAGCGGCCTCCATTTCGTGGCTCGGCGTGGCTTTGACAGAGAGGCGGGCCTACTCCTGGAGGCAGGAGTTGATATCAACGCAGTCGACAATGTAAGTATGATGTATGACAAAAGTCTGAATTCGGATATTGTGACAACCCTATAAATGTGTCGTAGAGAGAAGCTGATAGTAAAGTGCCAACAGTTCACTTTTCTTATGACCACTGAAAAACTATGTTGGCACTCTTTTTCGTTCCCATCTCGGGTGACATGCTCTTCTGTCTTTGTGTTTCAAACAGCAACAGAACACACCACTGCACATGGCTGTGTTGAACAACCACTCCCAGGTCGTGCGGCTGCTCATAGATGCTGATTGTGACCTGGACATGACGGACTGTGTGAGTACGAGCACCTCCAGCTGCACCAGTACAGCAGAGACCTGTGTGTGTGTGTGTAACATTTTATCAGTCACCGTAAGAACAACTGTAGAGATCAACAGTCACTTTTTGACTATAGTTACAAGCTTGTTGTCTTCATGTCAACTATTCATTTCTCCTTCTTCTACTACTACTAATACAACTACTAAATTTTACTATTGACTACAGAACTCTGTAACAATTGAATAATGTTTAATTTCATTTCATTACATGTAATTTTGACGAGGGATGTCCCAATCTGATATTCCATATCGGTATCGGGGCAATATTGGCTAAAATGACCAGATCGGACGCGAAAAAGTGGTATCGTCCCATCCCTAATTTTGACTGGTAGCAGATCTAACTATTGACATCTACAAATGAACACTCACAAGTCAAAATGCAATTTCTTGATATTAAGAATTCAATTCTTACTGGCGGCAGCGGATCATAAAGTCAAAAATTACCCCTAAAAAATACATTATTGATAATGATATTGATATTGAATTTAACTAGTAATTTCAAGTATCCAGAGCTGCAATCCAGAAATGCATTTTCAAAGAGTGAAAATTCTATCCATATTAGTAGCAATTATATTTGAGCTATGATTTAATTTAAAGCTACAGTGTGTAATATTTAGAAGAACTCATTCACAGGATTGTAATATATAGTCAATAACTATGTGTTCATATATGTATAATCGCCATGTTTTTCCATCAACTTTCAATGAGTTAAATATAGTTACATGAGGTGGACTCGCGTTGTACATTCAGCGCTGCCGGAAACCGGAAATGGAATCAGCGGCGCGCCACCATGAAGTGTCCCCTGTCGGGTGCTCAGTTGGTTGCCGTTTGCAACTTTACAACCAGATGCCCCCAGAAAATTACAATTAAAAGTAGTTATGAATTAATTCAGATATCGATGAAAAAATTAACATGTTGATTAGGGCGATGAATCAGAAAAGAATATGCAAATTAGAGTACGTCCAAGATGAAATTGTAACATGTCGAAATAGTTTTACAGATATGCATTAAATTAACATTCTGACCTTTGTTGCCAAAATGAAACTAAATCACAACTTGTCAGCCCGACTAAGTAAATGTTAAAACAGATGCAATACAATGTGTGATTATTTCTATTTTAATAATGCTAACAGAAAGGCTACCGTGCAGTGTCATCAGCTAACAGATTCTGGTCGCGTGGTTCACAGCGACAGCAGACGGCTTTACACATAGCAGCAGAGCACGGCTGGCAGGACCTGGCTGAGATGATGCTGATCTCAGGTGTCAACCTCACTATGACCGATAAGGTACCACACAGCACACACTGTAACACACAGGACAGAATCACACTGGAGGGACTGGGTTCTAATAGATCTATTAGTAGGACTGGTAACTGTTTTTGCCTGTTTCAAAAGGTGCCTGTCAGCGACAGGGCATCATCATGCAAAAAAGTGGAGAGGTAACTTTGTTGTATAAATGATTGTGTGTGTTTTCTCTAACGATATCATATACTCAGCAGGGGAAGACGTGCCTGGAGGTGGCGGCCAGAGGAAACCACGTCATCCTGGTCGACATGATCATCAAAGCTGACCGTTTTTATAAATGGGAGAAGGTGAGTTTACTGTCACCGGGCGCGGAGCTGCAACGCCTCACCTGGAAGAACTCCGATAATAATAATTCAAACGCTTTCTCGTCTTCTAAGAGCTGATGTTTCTTCTGCTGGATTGAATTATTTTACATGGAGCACTGCTCTGAGGCTCGGACAGGTCCGTACAGTCAGTACTGTAGTCCGTACTGTAGTCTGTCACTGTAGTCAGTACTGTAGTCGGTCAGTACCGTAATCATCAGTCACTGTAGTCAGTCATTGTAGTAAGTCAGTACTGTAGTCAGTCAGTTCTGTAGTCAGTCAGTAGAGTCAGTACTTCAGTCAGTACTGTAGTCAGTCAGTACTGTAGTCAATCAGTAATGTAGTCAGTCAGTACTGTAATCAGTCAGTACTGTAGTCGGTCAGTACTGTAGTCATCAGTCACTGTAGTCAGTCACTGTAGTGAGTCAGTACTGTAGTCAGTCAGGACTGAAGTCAGTACAGTAGCCAGTCAGAACTGTAGTCGGTCAGTACTGTAGTCATCAGTCACTGTAGTCAGTCACTGTAGTGAGTTAGTACTGTAGTGAGTCAGTACTGTAGTCAGTACTGTAGTCAGACAGTACTGTAGTTGGTCAGTACTGTAGTCATCAGTCACTGTAGTCAGTCACTGTAGTGAGTCAGTACTATAGTCAGTCAGTAATGTAGTCAGTACTGCAGTCAGTCAGTACTGTAGTCAGTCAGTACTGTAGTCAGTCACTTCTGTAGTCAGTCAGTACTGTAGTCAGTCACTTCTGTAGTCAGTCAGCTCTGTAGTCAGTCAGTAGAGTCAGTACTGTAGTCAGTCAGTTCTGTAGTCAATCAGTACTGTAGTCAGTCAGTACTGTAGTCATCAGTCACTGTAGTGAGTCAGTACTGTAGTCAGTCAGTACTGTGGTCAGTACTGTAGTCAGTCAGTACTTAGTCAGTCAGTACTGTGGTCAGTACTGTAGTCAGTCAGTACTGTAGTCAGTCAGTACTGTAGTCATCAGTCACTGTAGTGAGTCAGTACTGTAGTCAGTCAGTACTGTAGTCAGTCAGTACTGTAGTCATCAGTCACTGTAGTGAGTCAGTACTGTAGTGAGTCAGTACTGTAGTCAGTCAGTACTGTAGTCAGTCCGTACTGTAGTCGGTCAGTCACTGTAGTCAGTACTGTAGTCAGAACTGTAGTCAGTCAGTACTGTAGTCAGTCCGTACTGTAGTCGGTCAGTACTGTAGTCGTCAGTCACTGTAGTCAGTCAGTACTGTAGTCATTCAGTACTGTAGTCGGTCAGCACTGTAGTCATCAGTCACTGTAGTCAGTCACTGTAGTGAGTCAGTACTGTAGTCAGTCAGTACTGTAGTCAGTCAGTTCTGTAGTCAGTCAGTAGTGGCAGTTCTGTAGTCAGTCAGTAGAGTCAGTACTTTAGTCAGTTAGTTCTGTAGTCAGTCAGTAGAGTCAGTACTGGAGTCAGTACTGTAGTCATTAGTCACTGTAGTGAGTCAGTACTGTAGTGAGTCAGTACTATAGTCAGTCAGTACTGTAGTCAGTACTGCAGTCAGTCAGTAATGTAGTCAGTACTGTAGTCAGTCAGTTCTGTAGTCAGTCAGTAGAGTCAGTACTGTAGTCAGTACTGTAGTCAGTCAGTACTGTAGTCAATCAGTACTGTAGTCAGTCAGTTCTGTAGTCAGTCAGTAGAGTCAGTACTGTAGTCAGTCAGTACTGCAGTCGGTCAGTACTGTAGTCATCAGTCACTGTAGTCAGTCTCTGTAGTGAGTCAGTACTGTAGTGAGTCAGTACTGTAGTCGGTCAGTATTGTAGTCATTAGTCACTGTAGTCAGTCACTGTAGTGAGTCAGTACTATAGTCAGTCAGTACTGTAGTCAGTACTGCAGTCAGTCAGTAATGTAGTCAGACCGTACTGTAGTCAGTCAGTTCTGTAGTCAGTCAGTAGAGTCAGTACTGTAGTCAGTCAGTTCTGTAGTCAGTCAGTAGAGTCAGTACTGTAGTCAGTACTGTAGTCAATCAGTACTGTAGTCAGTCAGTAGAGTCAGTACTGTAGTCAGTACTGTAGTCAATCAGTACTGTAGTCAGTCAGTAGAGTCAGTACTGTAGTCAGTCAGTTCTGTAGTCAGTCAGTAGAGTCAGTACTGTAGTCAGTACTGCAGTCAGTCGGTAATGTAGTCAGACAGTACTGTAGTCATCAGTCACTGTAGTCAGTCTCTGTAGTGAGTCAGTACTGTAGTGAGTCAGTACTGTAGTCGGTCAGTACTGTAGTCATTAGTCACTGTAGTCAGTCACTGTAGTGAGTCAGTACTATAGTCAGTCAGTACTGTAGTCAGTACTGCAGTCAGTCAGTAATGTAGTCAGACCGTACTGTAGTCAGTCAGTAGAGTCGGTACTGGAGTCAGTACTGTAGTCATTAGTCACTGTAGTGAGTCAGTACTGTAGTCAGTCAGTACTGCAGTCGGTCAGTACTGTAGTCATCAGTCACTGTAGTCAGTCTCTGTAGTGAGTCAGTACTGTAGTGAGTAAGTACTGTAGTCGGTCAGTACTGTAGTCATTAGTCACTGTAGTCAGTCACTGTAGTGAGTCAGTACTATAGTCAGTCAGTACTGTAGTCAGTACTGCAGTCAGTCAGTAATGTAGTCAGACCGTACTGTAGTCAGTCAGTTCTGTAGTCAGTCAGTAGAGTCAGTACTGTAGTCAGTCAGTTCTGTAGTCAGTCAGTAGAGTCAGTACTGTAGTCAGTACTGTAGTCAGTCAGTAGAGTCAGTACTGTAGTCAGTCAGTTCTGTAGTCAGTCAGTAGAGTCAGTACTGTAGTCAGTACTGTAGTCAATCAGTACTGTAGTCAGTCAGTAGAGTCAGTACTGTAGTCAGTACTGTAGTCAATCAGTACTGTAGTCAGTCGGTTCTGTAGTCAGTCAGTAGAGTCAGTACTGTAGTCAGTCAGTACTGTAGTCAATCAGTACTGTAGTCAGTCAGTACTGTAGTCATCAGTCACTGTAGTGAGTCAGTACTGTAGTCAGTCATTACTGTAGTCAGTCAGTACTGTAGTCAGTCAGTTCTGTAGTCAGTCAGTAGAGTCAGTACTGTAGTCAGTCGGTTCTGTAGTCAGTCAGTAGAGTCAGTACTGTAGTCAGTCAGTACTGTAGTCAATCAGTACTGTAGTCAGTCGGTTCTGTAGTCAGTCAGTAGAGTCAGTACTGTAGTCAGTCAGTACTGTAGTCAATCAGTACTGTAGTCAGTCAGTACTGTAGTCATCAGTCACTGTAGTGAGTCAGTACTGTAGTCAGTCATTACTGTAGTCAGTCAGTACTGTAGTCAGTCCGTACTGTAGTCGGTCAGTACTGTAGTCGTCAGTCACTGTAGTCAGTCACTGTAGTGATTCAGTACTGTAGTCAGTCAGTACTGTAGTCAGTCAGTACTGTAGTCATCAGTCATTGTAGTCAGTCACTGTAGTGAGTCAGTACTGTAGTCAGTACTGCAGTCAGTCAGTAATGTAGTCAGTAGGGCAGTCAGTACTGTAGTCAGTCAGTACTGTAGTCAGTCAGTACTGTAGCCATTCAGTACTGAAGTCGGTCAGTACTGTAGTCAGTACTGCAGTCAGTCAGTACTTTAGTCAGTACTGTAGTCAGTACTGCAGTGAGTCAGTACTGTAGTCAGTCAGTACTGTAGCCATTCAGTACTGAAGTCGGTCAGTACCGTAGTCGGTACTGCAGTCAGTCAGTACTGTAGTCAGTCAGTACAGTAGTCAGTACTGTAGCCAGTCAGTACAGTAGTCAGTACTGCAGTCAGTCAGTAATGTAGTCAGTCAGTTCTGTAGTGAGTACTGTAGTCAGTACTGTAGCCAGTCAGTACTGCAGTCAGTCAATACTGTAGTCAGTACTGTAGTCAGTCAGGACTGTAGTGGGTCAGTACTGTAGTCATCAGTCACTGTAGTCAGTACTGCAGTCACTCAGTAATGTAGTCAGTCAGTTCTGTAGTGAGCACTGTAGTCAGTACTGTAGTCAGTCAGTACTGTAGTCAGTCAGGACTGTAATCGGTCAGTACTGTAGTCAGTACTGCAGTCAGTCAGTAATGTAGTCAGTCAGTTCTGTAGTGAGTACTGTAGCCAGTCAGTACTGTAGTCAGTACTGTAGTCAGTCAGGACTGTAGTCGGTCAGTACTGTAGTCATCAGTCACTGTAGTCAGTACTGTAGTCAGTACTGTAGTCAGTCAGGACTGTAGTCGGTCAGTACTGTAGTCATCAGTCACTGTAGTCAGTACTATAGTCAGTCAGTACTATAGTCAGTACTGCAGTCAGTCAGTAATGTAGTCAGTCAGTACTGTAGTCAGTCAGTACAGTAGTCAGTCAGTACTGTAGTCAGTCACTGTAGTGAGTCAGTACTATAGTCAGTCAGTACTGTAGCCTGTCGGTACAGTAGTCAGTACTGCAGTCAGTCAGTAATATAGTCAGTCAGTTCTGTAGTGAGTACTGTAGTCAGTAGTGTAGTCAGTAGGTGTTGTTGATATGATTGACTTCAATAGGTGCACCACATATATTGTACGGTGTCCCCAGGATCACATGGGCAGTGACCAGGACCCCTGGGTGGGCAGGCCGCTGAGCTTCAAGCAGGACCACCAGCCCGAGACGCAGCACCTCCGCTCGGTCGTGTGGAGCCTGGCCACCAGGTCCCTCTGCCGTGGGGAGTGGAAGCTCCTGGCTCAGCACTGGGACTTCAGCGACGCACACATAAGAGCCATCGAGCAGCAGTGGACGGGTGAGACGCACACTACGGACACACTTAAGATCCGCTTGGTGCGTCGGTGGCTCCGTAGCGCAGATACTAACCATAATGTGGATGATGAATATGCAGCAGCGATGACGTGGTCCACATGTTAGAGGGAAGCGTGCGAGTCCTCTGTCTAATAGTAGAACCTGAGTGTGTGTCAAACAAAGTGGTGGATACGGTTTGTTAAAGACTTGGACAACACAAAAGATTTCATTCTTTCAGTTCAAGTCAAAGATTCGTGCAGATCATTACAGGTGCTGACGTGTTCTCTGTCCACGTCTAAAGGAAGAGAAAGCCCAGCGGAAGTTTGTCTTATTTTGGGACGTTTGAACAAATGAAGCCTTTTTTTAATATACAAATGTCGTTTTGAGGCTCCATGATGGATGAAGAGCCAAGACGGGACATGACAAGACAATAAAGAAAATCTAGAATCTTTGGGTCAGTCTCGACTTCCCCGACTCTTTCGACTAAGGATTTATTTCCATCATTTTTCTCTATTCATATTTTCTGAGATAAGGTTCATACAGGTCATTCTGAATTGATCCCATAGGGATGAAAAGCTTCAAGGAGCACGGTCACCGCATGCTGTTGATCTGGCTCCACGGGGTCGGGGTGGCGGGGGAGAACCCGACCAAGGGCCTCTACGAGGGGCTGGTGGAGATCGGTCGCACAGACCTGGCAGGTGAGATCGTCATACTGTCATGTGACTTATCAGTTTCATATTGGTGCCATTCACTCGACGACAGGCCTGTCACGATAATTACGTTATCGACTTATGGTACGATACGTGGATATGAAATAAAAATAGCCGTTGTGTCAACATGCGTGTTTGTTAACATAAGAATGAACGTCAAAAACAGTGCAGTCAAGTCCTCTCATCTGTTCTCTTCGTACGATTTATCTTTTACTGGTTTGGTCGATAAAATGGCAGAACATTTGTTTTTTCTTAATATTCTTCTAAAGGAACCATGTCTTCAATTGCTTGAATGGATAACATTTCTCTCGGCAGCGACACACATCGTGTATATGACTCGCACGCGCAACAACCAATAGGCCCAAACCGCAAGTTCACATAATTCAGTATCAAAAAATGACGACAATATTATCGCAATAATTTTTTGGGACAATATATTGTGCGGCAAAAAGTAGTTATCGTGACAGGCCTACTCTACACCATACAATGCGTGACGTCCTGTTCCCTCCTCCCTTCCAGAGTGTGTCCGGCAGAAGGCGAACGCGGAGAGCAGCTCACCCAGAGTGTGCTCCGCAATGTGACCGGCAACAGCTCGCCATCACTCCAAAATCCCCCTCGAGCGCAGCCAGTGGAGTATGATCTGTTGACATATTCACGCTATGAATACACTGTGAGTGTTCTGACTTTGGCTCACGGTGTGTCTCTTCTTTCAGGATAAGGGGGAAGTGACGGTTGTTAACATGGAAAGTGTCAAAAACGTTTTTTTTTGTCAGTCTTTTCACTGTAGGCAGCTAACACCCTACGGAAGAGTATTAAGGCCAGGCCTAAGAAGAAGAAAATGAGGGTGGAAGATTTTTTAAAATTTATTTAACATGTCGAGAATAAAGTTGAAACGTTGAGATTAAAGTTGGAATAGCCCTAAACGTCCGTGTTGTGGTTCCAGTTCAGCTGTCACACATCCACGTTAGCTAACGTTAGCAAGGCTACGCTAGCTTCGGTAACTGTGCGCCTCTCAAAATTCCTTAACGGTTGTTTGCACATGAACGTCGCCGTGTCAGGACTCACGTTGACGTTCACGTGCAAACACACATTGTCACCGCATCGTTTCTTCCAGATTCAGCCTGTCAATAATAATATCACAACTTTACAACTTGGTTAGCAGCTAGCGTTAGCTTAGCGAACTGACTAACAAAACATTATCATTCGGTTGTTTAGAGCTGCTGAGAAGTGCGTCCTGGTCAAAATTTTCAGTTTTATTCTCGAAATGTAAGAAGAAGAAAAAAATCTTCCTCCTCATTTTTTCTTCTTATGCCTTGCCCTCATACTCTTCCGTAAACACTGCTGTATATTTGTACACAAAGGCCTCGCAGACACATTTCAGCACGAGAACTATGTCGTCCAGCCTCAAATAATGAATGGATGTAATCCCTAAGTCAGCGATGTCAGATGTTACTTTTAGGAATATATTTGTGTTCTTTGTGTGTCTCACAAAGTAATAACTGGGGGTTTCGCAATGCCAGATGTAATGGGGTTTATTTATTGTTGTGCCGGTTGCACCTGAATGACCTGGATCTGAACTCTCATCAGCAGAGTGAGCATGTGAATCGTAAGTGTGTGTACGTTATAAGTATAAGGTGTGTCTTTGCATGATACTTCCTCAGCCTTTTTAAAAAAAACAGGCTGGCTGATCCCTGAATGAGATAAGTGATCATTGTATAGAAGATTTTTTTACCGGGCAAGTCCGACTGGGAGGAGACCGAGAGGCGGAGCCAGGGACTCGCTGGAGGGACTACATATCCCATCAGGCCCCAGGAGGAGCTGGAGAAAGTCGCCCGGGGCAGAGGGATGTGTGGAACACCCTGCTCAGCCGGCCGCCTCCTAGGACCTGATCCTGGATAAATTATTGTCTAAAGATGACTTTTTATTACTTTTTACTAATTCAATGCAATAACTAGACTTTTTTTCAGCTCTAATATAAAAATCCTTGAATAACTAATGTATAAAACCATAAATGTAATTGTGCACTTGACATAAGATCAATAAAATCTACTTTGAAACCTCTTCTCCTGTAAATCTGGACCATCATCTACATTTGCATCTTGCAACAGATGGGATTATTATATTATAAAAGATGCAATACGTCTCTACGCCAAATTGATCAGTGGGATTAGACCGGAACATTACAGTGTAATACAAGATGTCTGCAATCATCCTGTTCTGTCCTCAACATACAAATGAGAGACAGTTATTAAAGAACGGACTAGAACTTAAAGGAAACAAACACGTGGACACGAAAAAAACATTTTCTGCAAATAACTCTAGCAAGCCGTTTTTAAAACATGTATGAATACATCTGGAAAATACAGGCCTAGCCTGGAGGATACAGGTAGTACCTAAATCAGTCAGTTGGCGGCGATAGTGCTCCGCGTGGTCGCGACCTCGCCAGTGCACGAAGAAGAGCAGGGCGGTTGTCGCGTTGCATTGTGGCTCCTGTAGTCCGCGTCTGACCTCCCTGCCTGCGCAGTCGTCGCCCCAGAGAACGACCACTCACACCCACGGTCCCAGTCCCATCATGTCGTCAGGCAGCTCGGTGCTGCAGAGCGCGGACGGCGGAGGAGCAGGTGTGAACTTCAGCTCAGGTGTTACAGGCGTGTCCGTGTGCGTGTGCGTGTGCGACGAGCCTAGCCAGCCGAATAACTAGTAGCTAGCGTGCTAGCTAACTCGTGATGTGTCGGGTCGTGTCGGGTCGGGTCGTGATGGGTCGTGTCGGGTCGGCTCTTGATGTGTCGCCGTTTGTCTGTTGCAGGGATCCAGAGGACGCCGTGTCCGCTCCACGGATGCAAGCGGGTGTACAGCAACACCAGCACCCTGCAGAGTCACGTCAAGGAGCACGAGATCCCCGCGCAGTCTGTTCCCGGTGAGCCCCTCCCCCCGGTGTGAGCCTCCCGTAGCCCCGCGTTCCAAACATCAACCTGCCGGAGAGGGACACTTCTCCTGGGTCAAGGACTCCATATCTACCACTGCTACTCTTTTATTATTAATTATGACTTAATTATTATTATTATTATTATTGTAATGGCCCCCCTCCGTCTGGCGTCTGTTGGAGATGTATGTGTCTTCTCTCTGTCTACTTCCTCATTGTATGAAGGTCTGTACGTTGTGAAACAAAAGAGAAGAGGGAGAGTTGAGATGAAATCCTGTGAATAAGACTTTACTAACAAAATAGTATTTCAAATTTATAAATGACATCTCACCTCTATTCTAGAAATGTCCACCCCAAAAAAATCATCCTCTATTTTGGTTTGACCTTATTTACAATGTTTTGACTTAAATGCAAATTGGGAAAAAATAGTCTTCATTATTGTGTCCAGGTCTAATGAATGTATATTCCAGACCTGTCCTATGGGCACATTCATAACTCTGAGAGTTCGGGGTCATTCCAATGGTTTCTCCTGATCATACTGTCAGAGATGAAGTGACGACGTGATGTGATTTGGTCGGTTGTGTCCTCCTCCTCAGGGAAGGTCCTGCTCTGCTCCTCCGTCGGCTGTAGCGGCTCCTTCCCCGACATGCAGACATTGATGGAACACATGCGGCACCATCACAAACCCAACATATTCTTCTTGTGAGTCGCTCTCTAATTCAGCCCCGTGCACCTGCGGTAAAGTTTCCCTCAGAAGTCAAATGTGACCTTGCTGTTTCTTTTTTTCCTCCCCCCCACAAAAAGGTGCGAGAGCTGTCGCACGAAGCTGCGGTCCTACCGCGGCCTCCTGACTCACCTGCACACCTGCTCCAAAGTGCCGCGGGGCAAAGCCAAGCCGGCCGAACCAGCAGCCCCTTCGCCCGCCGCCGACATGGCAGAGCAGAACCCCCCGTGGCAGCAACCGTCCTCTCAGCTCCCGGACCAAGGGGGCTCCTTCCCTGCCTCCGCTCCTCAGCCAGACCCCGCCGCTCCGCCCCCCTTCCTGTCTCAACCAGACACCTCCCCTCCTCCGCAACTCAAAGAGGCAGTTCCGCTGCCTTGGTCTCTAAACATGGACGACCCGTCGGCAGACACTCTGGGTCAGAACCAGACACGGAGCGGGTCCCCTGAGCCCGTTCAGCCGGCTCTGGTGTCAGCCTCTCACTCGCCTCCCGGCTCCTCAGCTGTCTGGAAGAAGACTCCAGGTGAGTCTCTCCTCCCACATGGGTCTCTCTCTACGGTGACCCATGGTAGCTGGCGTTTGGAGCAAATTTCAGCATATGGTCAGATGCTCCGTTCTGCTAGGCCCAACCGTCAGGTTCATAATATTTAGAAATTTGAAAATGACAGTACTTTTGTCCTCTCTCTTGCAATCAGGCGTGGCCTGCAACAGACGCATCCTATGGGAGCACACCAGGGGGCGCTACACGTGCGTGCAGTGTGGCCACACGTCGACCAACCGCAAGGACATGACTCAGCACATCAACGCCCAGCACAGCGGGAACAAGCCTGCGGAGTACTCGTAGTGACCAGGCAACTTCCTGACGTTGCTTCCGAGTTTGACCCGTCGCTATTTTTGAGTGAATTGCCTGCATTGTTTGTCTTCTTAATAAACATTTAATTTCCAAAAGTGTCAGTGAGATTTTACATTTTGCTGCTAGGCATATTATTATTATTAGTAATGATAACATTAATAATGCATTTTATTTATGGGCATCTTTTAAGGCACCCGAGGACACTGTTAAAAAATGAGCAAAAGTGCATCAATATGATAGAATCAGTAATAAGACGTAGACAAAACCATAACCTGTAGAGAAAGTCCGAACCCAAAATGAAGTTATGGTTTGCTCCCGGACTTTATGATAGTGTATGTACATGTACATCATGTCACAGATGTTGATTATAACGAACGACAAATATTTGTTCAATAAACTAAATGGTGTTGTGTTGATACTGAAGTGACAAGAATGCCACATTAATATAAAACCACTGCATTATGAGTTTAACGTGACGGTAAATTTTTCTGTCAGTCCACTTTTATTTTGACGGGTGTAGTTTTACTTCCGGTTCACCCCCCTTTTGCTTTGACTCCAGTCCATGGATCCATTACAGGAACTGGATACCGGACCACTGCTGAGCCTTAATGTTATTTTTTTTTCTCCTAGTGGCCACTCGTGGAACTGCAGCGGGAAAAAATTCCTGTGTCCCAGAAGGCATAAATATAAGAGGGTCGCCTGTAGGGCTGCAAGTAAAGTTTATTTTCATTATGAATTAATCTGTCCATTATTTTCTCTATCAATCACTTACTTGTTTGGTCCATAAAATGGTGAGAAATGTTGATCGTGTTTCTCAAATCCCAACATGATGTTTTGTTTTGACCACGACACCAAAGATATTCAGTTTACTGTCACAGAGGAGCAAAGAAACCAGAATATATTCACATTAAAGAAGCTGAAATCAAAGAATTTTGACATTTTTTCTTGATTAAAAAAACTACCTAAACTAATTAATCGATTATTAAAATAGTTGAATCGATTAACTGTTGCAGCTCTAGTCGCCTGTAAAATTGTTAACATCTGTATCATCCCCAGTCCTTTGTTTTGAATAATTTGAATCCGTCCAAAACTTATCCAAAGTTCAGAAAAAAATAACGTGATTAGACACCAAACAGCCAATCAGGATGTTACTGATCGGATTTCTTTTTACTGGCCGGGCTGCGAAACCCGCAGTCTCAGGTACGGGAGACCAAACCACACTCGCAGTGTCGTTGGTGCAGTGCTCTCTACAATGTTTTCATATACTTCACAAATTCAAAACGTCAAAAACACCTTTACGAGAAAATCAAGGTCAAAAAAGCAGTTTTTATTCTGGTCAGTCAGGAGAGTTGGTCCTGGGACACACTCGCAGTCCCGTCACCTCCTCATGAGCTTTACGGTCACTAACACATGAAGACAACACCACACGACGAGAGGTCCCACTCTGTCAATTATTACACATTACCACATGCAGAATCAAGTGCTTTTTTTTCCGTCAACAAACAAATCCCATCATGACATGGAGGGAGGGGAGTCATATTAATGACAGTTATTAAAAAGGGGGCGGGGCAGTATGCAGACACCATGGTTTGTCATCAGTTTTGTACACGTGGGTCAAAAGAAGAGACGCTCTGCTGCAGTTTCACTCAGTAAATACATCAGTGGGTTTCTTCACACGATTGATAAGGGGAGAAACAAACAAGTGCTTACAAAAAAAAAAATGAAATGCCAACTGTCCGACCCAAGATCGGGCAACGTTGATTATTATTTTTCTTCTGTTTTAGTATCACAACTATGTTCAGCTCAGTCCTGCGGGGGATTCAAAAAAACCTCTTCTGGTCAATTGCGTACATCTTTCCAGCCGGAAGCTTCCGGAAAAATAAACTGCTGCCTCTGCTCGTGTTGCCCTGGAAACGAGAGGTGTGGTCAGTGACATCATCTTAAATAACAATAATGTCTTGTGTTTCTGTGCAGTGTGATGACTCTTTATCCACTCACCTCTCTGCTTAGATGTCTCCAGCAGTCCACCCAGGTGGGATAGACTGAAGCATAGGGGGGCAGGCCTCCAGCCAGCCTGAAGCACAGGGGACAGATATTTATATACATACAGTATATATATATATATATCATATCATGTATATACATATATATGATATATATAAGTCTTTTTAATTAATTTACGACCGCTATGAACGACTCACCCGCAGTTGTTGACAGCCATGAGGTTCGACACCAATACAAAAGGGTACGTGAGCATACTGGCAAAGAACTGAAACAGAGCACAGGGCATGAGACACAGAGCTAAAGACAGACACCATCTACAGACAGACATGATCCAACCAGCTAAAGACAGACATGATCCATACATACAGACAGACATGGTCCAACCGGCTACAGACAGACGTGATCCAACCAGCTACAGACAGACATGAACCAAGCGGCTACAGACAGACGTGATCCAACCACCTACGGACAGACGTGGTCCAACCAGCTACGGACAGACATGAACCAAGCGGCTACAGACAGACGTGATCCAACCAGCTACGGACAGACATGAACCAAGCGGCTACAGACAGACGTGATCCAAACACCTACAGACAGACGTGATCCAACCAGCTAGACAGACAATATCCAAACGGCCACAGACAGACATGATCCAACCGGTTACAGACAGACATGGTCCAACAGGCTACAGACAGACTTGATCCAACCGGTTACAGACAGCTACAGACAGACATGGTCCAACCGGTTACAGACAGCTACAGACAGACATGGTCCAACCAGCTACAGACAGACATGATCCGTACATACAGACAGAGGGACTCACCCCGGTCACAGCCTGGGAGCAGTTCTTCATTTCTCCCGTGTGACTCATCTGTCAGAGGAAGAGGTTCAGAGTTAGTTCTTGTGTTGGGGTCTGGACTCGTGGTGGGGCAGTGCTGCGGGTTGAAGACTGGGCTGCGAAGGAAGGTTCCTAATGGAGTCAAGTGACCTGGAAGTATTTTGGGAGCGGTTCCAATTCTGGCCCACCGGCTCAAACATACTTTACAGAATACAGAACCCTAACTGAAGTGAGTGGCGTAGAAGAAGCAGCGTACCGAATCGTCGATGGCGTACGTATTGATGACGTGTGCCAGCAGGTTACAAATCCACAGGGACAGCACGTCTCCGAGCAGACGAGGGATCAAACCCCTGAGAGGAGAAAAAAACATCTGATCTGATCAAAGACTCTTACACACGGGATGCAAGATCACACCACTGTAAAAAAGGATTCAAACACAAAGTCAAAGGTCCTTTTTCCACCTGCCCAGTATCAACTATACAGCCAGATTAATTTTGAGCCACACAGAGAAAAAAACTAATATAATCTAAGGCTGCAGGCTTTTTATCTTTTAATCTATCGATTATTTATTCTATCAGTCCAACGATTATAAGGTGGAACTCAACATAAATAATGATGTATTTATTCCATCTAAATACCTATGATTTATAAGAAAGACGGGCGTTTATCTCTCTCTACCAACACTCTTTATAGTGCTGAGTAATGACATCAGAGCTGCTGGTAGGGTATCATCTCAAAGTTACAGGTAGCCTCTGTGCTAGCTAACAAGCGGATTTGTGGATCGCAACACAACTTATCGTGACATAACATTATAGGTAAGACGTAGTTTATCTTTGTGGCTGTTTGACGCAAATTTTCGCGTCGATTAATTCGCGTGAGTATCTGAGTTTGCAGCCTTTTCCTCCAGGAAGATGTGCTTTCACTTTCTCCAGGGCCGAAGTGTTGTCCTCCCCCCTGACCGGGATTCACCCAGTTTAAATAACAAATAGAAACTTGTCATTAGTGTTTATACGCTGCGGCGTTCATGAACAGACAGACTGTAACCTGCACATTCAGCGCTGCAACCAACTCCGTTTCACCGAACCTTGCCTTGATCACTTGGGATGAACGTAAACAGTGTGACGCGCCGACGCATTCTACGCTGAAACGGCGGATGCAATCGACAAATTTACGCAATCCATCGCGTAAATTCGTCGATTGCATGCGTCGTTGCTGCCCTAATGTAATCCAGTACATCTACAACTTTACTTCAGTCACCTCCTTAAGCTAAGTTTGGGCTCATAAGTCGTCATATCAGAGACACAATAGAAACAACTGTACAGTCGGTAAAATGGTTGACTTTTTAGTCCCTAGCTCCACAGCTGGTCAAAACTTAAAACAACTATACATGAATGAATAGATACGAGTATTAGGTGTTCCTGGAAATAAGACCCATGAAGATGAGCTGTTGTCAACTGGACCATCAAGACCGTCAAGAAATAGAAACACAAGGAGAGTCAAACTCACGCAAAGAAGCCAAGTATGCCTTCTTCTCTGTAGACTGTGATGATGGAGTCAAACACCCCACTGGGAACAGACCAGAAGACAAAAAAAAAAGGTTTTCAACTTTTAACAGGTTTCACGGCTCTTCTCATTGACGTTCATCTCGACGATGTTAAACTTTTACCTGTATTTTATTTCTCTCCCAATAAACTGGACCATACACCGCAAAGTAATCACTGTAAAACAAGTCAAGGAAAAAAATACTGTACATACTGTACCAGCACTGAAGGCATCACATAAACACTGACGCAGTGAGGCAGGTAAAGGCATCGGAGCAGCAACCTGTGACGTACCATGAAAAGGATGAGTGACGATCGTGGCACAGGAACGAGCTATCATTTCTTTGGTCGTCTGTGGAGACAAAACACACTTCTCATTTACACTTGAATGTGAAGACACTCAATAAATATTTACTCATCTTTTCTGGAACTGTGAAAAGCTTTGCCATTTTTGGAAAGCTATTTTAGATACAAAGGTTATATGTGGCGCCTTCCTGTGGCGGTTTACTGGGCACGTCCAAGTGGGAGGAGACAGAGGTAGACTCCAAACTTGCTGGAGGGACAACATATCCCATCAGGACTGGGAACTCCTCGGGATCCCCCAGGAGGAGCTAGAAAGCGTGGCCGGGGAGAGGGATGTGTGGAACACCCTGCTCAGCCGGGGAAAATGAATGGATGGATGGATGGATGGATGGAAGGAATTCAGACCCTTTCCTCAGTATTTAGTTGGAATTGCCTTTGGCAGCAATTATAGCCTTGAATCTTGGTTATGAAACAACAAGCTGTACAAGCTGACCTTTACAGATCATCTCATCATGTGTCAGGTTGGATGGGGCCCGTCAGTGGACAGACATTTCCAGGTCTCAGAAATGTTTTATTGGGTTCAGGTCAGGGCACTGGCTGGGCACACTCACTGACATTCAAAAGTTGGCCCTGTGTTCAAGGTCACTGTCTAGCTGGAAGGTGAACCTTTGTCCCAGTTTGAAGTCCTGAGCACTCTGGCTTTTTCTCAACCCTGTCCCCATCTTGCTTCTCTGTTGGGATGGTAACGGGCAGGCGTTGAGCAGTCCAGTTGAGAACATTTTAATCTTGGTTTAGCTCTTGTGCTTTTTTGGCAGTATCTTACTATAACTGTACAAGTGTCTTACCTCGTTAACAACGTGCTGTAGGGAGCCCTCCTCAGCCTTCTGCTGGCCATCCAGTAGCTGGACAGAGACAAACCTCATCATAATCAAAATCATAATCATCAAGGAAAGAGAGACAAAGGGGATGACATGCAACATAGGTTCCTAGCTTGACTTGAACCAAGGATACAGCAGGTCATGGACAGTCAGCACCTTAAAGGGGCAGTAAGCGATATTTGAGAAAGATTGTGTCTCTCTCTGCTGTTGTTGATGATTTTACTGCACTGACTGAGCCTGGATCCCGCAGCCTTGTGTATGGGAGAACGACCCACTATAATAACCAAGGTAAGAAAAAACAGACTTAAATAAACAAAATCCGACTATCCAAACCTCAAATTCAAAACTCCAAAATAATTGGGGGCGCCATTGGTCAAAAGGTGTCAGAATTTAGAATAACACGAAAACTAAACTTTGTTGAAATGCCTAAGAACACATTTAACATGACCTATCAGCAGCAGCATTTCCCCTACATGTATTCAGTAGCAGCTATCGTATCGTCATATCGGCTTAAAAATGACCGCTACTCATAACAATAAAATGCTGAATATTGGCGCAGATAATCAGTCGACCCCTAGTCCGCACCATTTTTTTGTTTTCAATTTACAAAGCCAGGACTGTGCTGGGTAAAACAAATTTGCCCCACACACAGTTAGTGAGGAAATATTCACATTTTTTTTAACAAAAAGTGTATTGGATTAAGGAATATCATTGTGTCCCTTTCCCCACATTGTTTTCCTGTCTATACTTTGTTCATATGACAAGATAAAAATTATTAGCATGTTATTCTTTGGATTTTACTGTTACATGATGGCAGAAGGAAAATATAGATAGATTGAAGAGAGATTGAAACCAAGGCTTCCAGTCTCTGACAATTAACATATGAAGTTCATTTTGATTTCTTTTTAAAACCGACTGTCATCGTCAAACTTTTTCTTACACTAGTAAGGAAGGAGGCCACAGTGTAATGAATTGCCATCAAAAATCTGAATATCAAGTAAACAACTTTTTTTTGGCAACGTGAATGAATGTTATTCAATTTTTTTTTAAATTAGTAACATTTGCTGCTGCCACCACCATGATAATGTCTTGGCCATAAGAATAATCCGGAGCAGTAACAAGAGCCAGAGCCCTAGAAACAAAGATGACTAAAAAGGTTCCTGGCTTGTTAGTAAAGTGTTTGCAATGGTAAATCACTTTTCTAGTCTTATTGACAGCACAAGTTACATTCACTGTGCTCTATGTTTTAAATCTATTACACAGCAAATATTAAACTGATATCGCAAATCAAATTGCAATAACTGTCAGAAAAATCACAGAGATATTTTCCCCAAATCGTCCAGCCCTACAGAACACCATGATTACACAGAGTACCGCAGCAACCCCATCTCAGTTAGTGTGGATTGATGTGTTTAATAAAATGGAAACCTACATGTTCTGTAAGAAGACGCATCAGAAACACTTACACATGCAGATACTTAACAATACACAGGAGCAGATATACAAGCACCCAATTAAAAACTGTATGTTGGGTAGTGTTTACAACACACTTTGACTCGTGTACAGCACCGATGTGCACATTGTCCAGCTGATATCTAAGTTTCAACAGTTCACACAATGAATATGAGAAAGACCTCTTACCTGAAGTGTGCCTTGTTCCTGACATTTCTATAAACAAGTAGCAGTTAACATTATAAAAATTGGTGTAAATTATCAATTGTATTTACATACATCAAGTCAATGGCATATTCAACAGGTACAGCCCATTTACACACAGGCATTAATAAGCATTCTGGATTATCAGACATCTGTTTGAACTTATTTCAACATAGTAATACACATGTGATGACACTAAAGATGATCCAAACTGTAGGCAGCCGTTGGTCAGGAGGTGTAAACATCAGGCACCATAATAAGAAACAGTACACACTACAACTACCTTTACTTATTGGAGCCCAACTGAGATAGATTTTTGGGGGCCGATGCCCATATGGATATTACGGAGTTTATATATATGTATATATATATTTTTTAATGGCAATGATTCCTAAAACGTCATTATCAAACCTTTATGACAAAAAATATGTAATCGAGGCTCGATATTTCACAGTTAAACCATTAACTTAGAAATGAGAAAACACAAATAGTAGACCGAGAGAACAGTACAGGTCTGAACTACAAGACACAATTATGTCATTATAGAATTTGTATAGGTGCTGATGAAAGATCTCCATGTCCTGAGCAGAGAGTATGACAGTGAAACGGCAACCACAAACAATTTTCATATTATATTACAGGAAATGTTTTCAGGACAATAATGGTGACACTTTACCTCCATACAAGTACCTTCATCTGAGGAACAAACTATGGATGTAATAACATTGATTGTGGAAAATGTAACATAGTCAGACCTACCTGCACAACTTTGCTGTGCACAACAGTGCCAATGGTGCCGGCACAGAGCCTGGGACCGATTCCTTTGAAGAGACCAGCTTTTCCATCAACTTTCATGATGTGTTTCGCTAAAACATTCAGAAAAAAAGACAACAGGAGGCCACGTTATGAAAGGCAGTTTTAAAACAGTATGCTGTTTAGATGCCTGAAGGAAACACAAATATGTTATTAAAAAAAAGGATAGTTAAGATGCCACTCAGTTAAAGATTATTTTTTAAAAATTTTATCTAGACCTGAAAACTGTGGCCCAGGATGGAAGAGACGTGTATTCAACAGCAGTCAAATACAAGTTAAATGTGTGTTGGATCTTTATAGATGTCATATTTTTTCGATGAAAAAAGAAGCAGCATTCATACAGTATGCCTCAGCATTCACACATTAGAAAGAAAGAAATAAAGAAAGAAAGAAATACGGAGAAAAGAGAAAAAAAGTAAACACAAACACACATCTGATGCCATAATCATCAGATGTGAGTGTCACAAAATTGTCAAAGAACTGACAGTTAGCTGTTTATGGTTAATCTAAAATATCAAGCCTCAATTACATGTCTTTGTCATAAAGGTTTGAAAACGACATTTTGGAAGTCACTGACTGATTTTTTTGAAATATATATCAGCCTGTAGGGGGCATCAGGAATCTTGTACCCCAAAATATATGTTGCTCTTTATGATTTGTCCCTGTGGAATGTTGACTAGGATTGGTCAGTAGTTTTGATCTGCTATCATGAAGTCAAGCTGCCCCAGAGCAGGTTTGTGGTGCAGTATAGGTTGTCATGGTGATTCGCTCTGATAAGAGATGAGTCACTGTCATGTTAAACCTGTAAAACCACAAAGTACAGTCTCTGATCATCCAATGATGGGCGCACATGTGAGTTCATGAGATGAGCCTCCACTCTGAAATTAGCTGAATAATGTTCAGACCAGTCAATATATACTTTATCATAAATAACTATAAATTGGAAAATACAAATACAACCAAATACATAGAATTTATAACAAACATTTTTTTACATAAAATGTAAATATAAATCCACATTTAAAGGCTCAAATCAGTTGGTCGATAATATCGGTCGGGCTCATAAAATATTGGCCCACCGATATATTGGTAGGACTACAATTTTTACAGATTAGTGGAATGGTTTTGCTGTTCCAGAATGTCCATCTGTCCAGAGAGTTTATCACACTTAATACATTACAACTTTTACAGCATAATTTGAATTCAACAAAGATTCTTTGATTCTGAGAAAATCCCTGACAGTGTTGATGCCGTCACTTATCAGTGCAGCTCAGAAAAACAAAAGGAATAAAAACAAAACTCGTCTCTTATGTATTTTATGAGAAAAATTATCAAAACTCAATATTTCCCATCAAATAGTCAGACTATGCTCATTACAAGTTAACTAAGGATGCACCGATTGTGAAATTCTGGGCCGATACCGATGTTACCATAAATTAAATTAGATTTAGATTAGGGGTGTGCGATCTGACAAATTTATACCTTGGATGATCATAATTTGGCATATGATCTGCTTTTCAGAGGAATCTTACAGATCGCGGGGAAGTTGCTCTTGTTACAGAAAACTGCGCGTGCATTCATTGCAACCAACAAGATGGTGAGAAAAATAGTGATTCAGAGAGTTGATTGTGTTTCTATCCTAAAATATCGCGATATGATCTTTTGGCCTGATCGCCCACCCCTAATTTAGATTAGTTAATTCAGTTTTTTGGGTTATTCATTGCCCCTTTTGCGAAGGAAACAAATGAATCTTCATTATATAGAATAGCTGAACTGGTTTAAAGTCTTTCAGCCCTTCATCACACTATCTTTGTATGAATGAGCACAAATTCTACCATACTAATTTATCAAACATACACATTTAATTTATTTATTATTAAGTTATTTACACAAAATACTTAGTAAAAAGCCTTTTTAGCCTGCATTAATGACTGAATGAATATCAGTACTTATAATAGGCCAACAAATTTTTTTTTTTTTTTTCCTTCAAATGCCTCTGAGATGGCAGATGCTGAGTTCAAAACTCTATCGGAGAAGGGCAGAGCAATGCAAGAATAGATTAAAAGGCTTCAACAAAGGTGCAACAAGTGGAGAATACAAGTTTAAATATTTGAAGCAGCCTTTGTCACAATCAACAGAACCTTTATCAGAGGTTCTGCTTCACAGTATCATTGATGAGGTCATAGGTCTTTATTCACATGTCCAGCGTGTTTATGATGAACGCAACTTTTCAACTCCAGATCAGGACACACGTCAAAGACACTCGTGTTTGCCTGTGCTTAGAGGGCGTTAACACTAACCCTGACACAACCGGAACACCAGCCACTAGAACCACTGTGTTTGCTCATTGTGGGAACTGCTGTGTTTCTCTCTATGATATTGTGAGGTCTTGACCTTATGAAAAAAAACTTGGGATAGTGAATGCTTTGATTTGGTGCTGTATGAAAAAAGTGAATTAAAAAAGTACCCCGAGCACAAGAATGTGCACAACGAGATGGCTAGCTGCAAAATCTGCGAGATTCAGCCATAAAACTTTCACCAACTGCTATTGCTAATGCTAACTGTCTCTTATGACACACTTGCCGTCCTCTCACGATGCCTCTGCCCACTGGAAGTTTCCATTTTTTTTGCCGACATTTGCATATTCGACAGGTATTGGTTGTCGTATTAGTGACGTACCAATTCTAGCTTGCCCAGGATTCGTTAGAATTTCAAATTGCAGAGAAGTGAAACACAGAAATCTCCTCCTCCAGGGGAGGAATGTGAAAACACTTCTATAGTGACCAAATGTGCTAAGATACAAGTCCCTATAGTCAATGTCAGACATTTTAGAGGACAGAGACGGAGGAAAAACACTTTTTTGAGTGGAGGGGGACTTTAAATAAATTCCTATAGTCTGCCTTTTTTGTGTCATTTGTTATTAGGAGAAAAGTGCACATGCTTGTAAGGCCCAGAGGATACACACACTGCCTTCAGGTGAGAAACAGAAGGTACACATCATTTTTTTGGGGGTAAAAATTCCCTGAACTTCTGTCTTCCCTGCTCAAGTACAAACAAATATTTACTTGTCGAAGCCTCATACTTCTACTGGCATTCCCACCAAACATGACTACAAGGAGAAATCCAGATGGGGAAAACAATGTAGTGTCTGATAGTTCTGAATTCTGCACAAAGCAAAACACAAACTAGAGCACTTTTCTGATATGCAGCACATTTCCGTAAAAGTCTAAATGGAATTGTTCCCATTTAACAACATTTAAGAACAAGTTCAATACAGAAATATTACATTACAATAATGACTACAGAAGTTAAACACACCCACAGATGGAACATTTAACTCATCTTTCTGCCTTCGTAGAAGCACTGTGATGAATACACATTTACTGTGTGGAAAGAGCCAGACTCACCATAAGCAAACAGTCCAGGCAGCTGGTACACTTGTCTGCCAAACAGGTTCCTGCCCAGGGTGGGGGCGAGCGGCTCATGTCCTACCTGCCGACCCAGACCACAGGAACAATGAGTTAAAGGAAATGATCACTGTACTTCATCAGGCCTCACTTCCTGGTTTCTTAAGGACACACGACTTGTTGCTACCCTCCCTCACTGTTCTGTTCACTTGTCACTGTCAGTTGCATTCACTTCACAGATCTGACACGAAACAAAGTGTCTGCACATTTTATTGACAAGCTAATATCATTGGCTAAATGATTAACGTTGGCTTTAGCTAGTGTTAGCGAGTGAGTGGGCCGAAGGTCAGTGGGGCTCACGGGTCATTAGTGATTGTGAATCTTTATTTAAGATGCATTGAGACAGAAAGCTACGAGGAGGACTCACACAGATGAGCTAACGGGGGGGGGGGGGACGACAAGTCAGCAGATACTTTGAGTCGACAACACAAACCACGTGGTCACTGCGGATGCAGCAGCAGCTTAGACAGAGCCACCAAGTGACCGCTAACTCACCAGCCAACTCACCAACTAACTCACCTTCTAATCAACCAACTAACTAAACAGCTAACTCACCTTCTACTTCACCAGCCACCTCACCAGCTAACTCATCAGTGAACTCACCCTTTAATTCACCTTCTAACTCATCAGCTAACTCCCCTCCTTACTCACCAGCCAACTCAGCTTCTACTTTACCAGCTAACTCTCCAACTAACTCACCAGCCAGCTCACCAGCTAACTCGCCTTCTTACTCACCAGCCAACTCACCTTCGAATTAACCAACTAACTCCCCTAACTCACCAGCGAAATCTCCTTCTAACTCACCAGCTAACTCACCTTCTAATTAACCAACTAACTCACCAGCTAACTCACCTTCTTACTCACCAGCCAACTCACCAGCAAACTCACCTTCGAATTAACCAACTAACTCCCCTAACTCACCAGCGAAATCTCCTTCTAACTCACCAGCTAACTCACCTTCTAATTAACCAACTAACTCACCAGCTAACTCACCTTCTTACTCACCAGCTAACTCACCTTCTTACTCCCCAGCTAACTCACCTTCTTACTCCCCAGCTAACTCACCTCCTTACTCACCAGCTAACTCACCTTCTTACTCACCAGCTAACTCACCTTCTTACTCCCCAGCTAACTCACCTTCTTACTCACCAGCTAACTCACCTTCTTACTCCCCAGCTAACTCACCTTCTTACTCCCCAGCTAACTCACCTCCTTACTCACCAGCTAACTCACCTCCTTACTCACCAGCTAACTCACCTTCTTACACACCAGCTAACTCACCTCCTTACTCACCAGCTAACTCACCTTCTTACTCCCCAGCTAACTCACCTCCTTACTCACCAGCTAACTCACCTTCTTACTCACCAGCTAACTCACCTCCTTACTCCCCAGCTAACTCACCTTCTTACTCCCCAGCTAACTCACCTTCTTACTCACCAGCTAACTCACCTCCTTACTCCCCAGCTAACTCACCTTCTTACTCCCCAGCTAACTCACCTCCTTACTCACCAGCTAACTCACCTCCTTACTCACCAGCTAACTCACCTCCTTACTCACCAGCTAACTCACCTTCTTACTCCCCAGCTAACTCACCTCCTTACTCACCAGCTAACTCACCTTCTTACTCCCCAGCTAACTCACCTCCTTACTCCCCAGCTAACTCACCTTCTTACTCCCCAGCTAACTCACCTCCTTACTCACCAGCTAACTCACCTCCTTACTCACCAGCTAACTCACCTCCTTACTCACCAGCTAACTCACCTCCTTACTCACCAGCTAACTCACCTCCTTACTCACCAGCTAACTCACCTTCTTACTCACCAGCTAACTCACCTTCTTACTCACCAGCTAACTCACCTCCTTACTCCCCAGCTAACTCACCTTCTTACTCCCCAGCTAACTCACCTCCTTACTCACCAGCTAACTCACCTCCTTACTCACCAGCTAACTCACCTCCTTACTCACCAGCTAACTCACCTTCTTACTCCCCAGCTAACTCACCTCCTTACTCACCAGCTAACTCACCTTCTTACTCCCCAGCTAACTCACCTTCTTACTCCCCAGCTAACTCACCTCCTTACTCACCAGCTAACTCACCTCCTTACTCACCAGCTAACTCACCTCCTTACTCACCAGCTAACTCACCTTCTTACTCCCCAGCTAACTCACCTTCTTACTCCCCAGCTAACTCACCTCCTTACTCACCAGCTAACTCACCTCCTTACTCACCAGCTAACTCACCTCCTTACTCCCCAGCTAACTCACCTTCTTACTCCCCAGCTAACTCACCTTCTTACTTACCAGCTAACTCACCTTCTTACTCACCAGCTAACTCACCTTCTTACTCCCCAGCTAACTCACCTCCTTACTCACCAGCTAACTCACCTTCTTACTCCCCAGCTAACTCACCTCCTTACTCACCAGCTAACTCACCTTCTTATTCACCAGCTAACGCCCCAGCTAACTAGCTGTCTCCTCGAGCCTCTAACGCGTCTCCACTGACCAGAGACAGAAACTGTGTGAATGTGTCTCGGGACGTCCACGCGCAGTGTAAACACATTTCACATCACAGAACTCGTCTACTCGCGTCGCTTCCGCCCGCCACCGGCTGTTTGGAACAGAAGGTCATCGGGACAAGAGGTTGTGTGGTTGGACTTTTGAAGAGCAACTTCAGCTGCCGAGTGTTTCACACACACTCCGTCGTGTTCTACACTCTGAGGAGAGAGGCGACACTAGACTGCCTTCTGTTCGGTGCAGTTTGACTGTATCCTCTATGAAACAAGGTGCACACAGCCGGTGCACACAGCCGGCTGAGGGGCGACTACAGCGGCTCCGAGAGCCGTCGCTCCGAACACACCCCCTCCCCCTCACCTGGATCAGGACTTTGATGTAGAGCAGCGGGTGGGAGAGGACGGTGAGCCCCGAGCCCAGCAATACTTGGCCACACGTGTCCGCCATCTTTGAAGAGCCAGGGAGACAGGAAACTCTTCTTGCTCCTCTGCGCCCTCTTCTTCTTCTTCTTCAGCGCGAGGAGCGCTCAGCGGCCATATTCCGTCGGGTTACAACGGTACTGCCCTCTAGCGTTGTCACCACGACACAACATGAAGGGGTTGCTGCGGCATGCGCACTTATTGTTATCCAAATCTTTATTATTGCTATTAGGTGTGTATTATGTCAAACAACATAATAAATACATAAAAATGAAATAATAAATAAATCAATAAGATGATCAGAAAGGCTTGCTCAGTGATCTGCCTTCCCCCAGATTCACTTAAGGTCACTATAGAGAGGCAACAAGGGCCAGCCTCAAAACAGTCCTTATTTTGAAGGCCACCCTGTACAGTGTTTTTAATGGGCTCAGTAGCTTCTTCGGTGAGCGACTAGTGATACCTCGGTCATCTAACATTTAGAGATGGCCAGATACGTATGATTTAATTGAATTGATTGTCCACACTTGTTCCTAACATGTCTCACCTGTTTGCCATCACCAGTGCCTCCTTGTGTCTACCATCAACTATTCCTTGACCTCAGTAGGAAACGTCATGAGGTCAAGGAAAGGTGTAAAGGAGGATTGATAGGACTCAGGAAAAGTCGACAGTGCTGCTCAGAGAATCCGACTCCACTTTAACTAAACTACGTCATCACGTGACGATTCATATGTAACAGTAACTGACATGATGACGTGCGGTCATAATCATACTCTTCTTCTACTTTGGATTGAATCGTTTACGTCCGTTCATGGCGCGTCACGTTAAATATCGCTGCCACAATGAATTGTGGGGCGTCTATATCTCCTTACTCTCACATAGGAAGCTCCAGTGTACCCTATGCTAGAGGAGATAGGAAAGGAAGCATTGAAGCTCCTTTCCTATGCACTTGGAGAATCTGAACAGCTCTTAACATGGCTGCTGATCAAATACTTCTGGGTCACTTCAAGATTCAGGAAACATCCCCAGCCAATTTGACAATTCAACGGTACCCTTCGTCTTTTATCCTCATACCTTTTTTGTTCTTCCTATTCCTCCTGTAGGTCATTTCACATCCCTTCAACTCAAATTCCACATCCTTTTCAGAGTTGATCCAGGTCTCAGATATGGCTATCACATCAAAAATGTTTCTTGATGTGGCTTAAATATTCCATGATGTTTTGAAATTTTGCATATAAATTCCTACTGTTGAAGTGGATAATCAACATTCCATGATCTGACTTAACCCTCATGATAAACTGTTCATCTGTAAATTAAGAACAATTGTTCAGGTTATTAAAGAAGTTACTTTCAGGAACAATATTCTATTCATTGGTGCCTGTTTATTGAAAAATGCTCACTTCCAGTTTGTCATATTCTGTACTTCTTGTTTGTCTCGTTGTTCAATATCTCCAGATGCAGATGTATGATGTCTGTCAACAATCATGAGTTATGTTCGTTTTTCATTCACGTGTCTGTTGTTTTACCTCAGTGTGCTAGTCTTCTAGGATCTGTCTTGGTGTCATCAGTCATCACTGATACACTGTCCAGTTCATTCACGTCCCTGATGACCAGTACTTTTGCTTCCTCTGGTGATCCTTTCAGCTCGATGAACACCTTGTAATTCGTAGTCCGACTGTCTGTTTTCTTTGTTGTCTGTATGGCTTGCTTTGGTAACAAATGAGTTTCCCCACGCGGGGACTAATAAGGTTTACTAATCTGATCTAATGAAACATGAAAATCTCTTTCATCAGATCATTTAGAGATGTGAAGATAAATATGACAGCTGTGCCAGTACCGTCTGGGGCCACGGGCCTCGTCGAGAGTCTGGATCAAAAAAGCGACACCTCCTTTGCCGGTCTCAGAAAACAGCATCATCATCAACGATGCATAGTTCACCTCTGACTACAAGAACTGAGGTCTGTTTGCGAGGTTCTGGTTATTGTTGTCGGCAGTAGAAGCTGTAGATATTGCCAAACATTGATTGATCATTATGTGTAGCTGCACTTAACTGATCCAGAGTAAGTGTGTACATAGCATGGCCTCCAATCTAAAATAAGATCCAGATCAGCCTTTTGGAGGTGTTGTCTCTCGTGGAGAGCTAGGAATGTTGCCGGTACACTGAATCAGCACATTTATGATGTCTCTGTCTGTGGGATGCTAACACACGTGTCACATTAGCATTGGAAGGAAAATGTACCTCTCTGTTTGCTGCGAGGATGATGAGAACTCAGTGTTCAGACTCCCTGATTCCCTTTCCTGGGTGGTCAATGATATCCCAGTTTTGATGTGAGTTTCAAAGGTCAACGTCGGGTTTGTGGAGGTTGTTTGGACATTCATTAACTGTGTCAAATTGTATTTTAACTTCAAGGGTCCGACTCTCTATATACTGTATGTTGTGTTCAAAATATTGGCTAGATTTTTCTTTAGAAGTGTAGAGCAAGTGTATCTCAAAGGTCAGGCTTTAAGAAGCTTTGTAGTTCCTGTCACAGTGCAATTTTTCCTCAAGAATAAGAGGGCATGAAAGCCACAGACAACCTCCAGTGTTTTTCAAGAATAAAAGGGTACGAAATCCACCACAAGTTCTCAAAAATGAGTTGAATAAAATCAATCACTCAAAGGAATTCCTAGGAATTCTTGTTATTTTTCTTAGTACAAATGAACAGGCTCAGTTAAAAAGTGTTAAAATTTGCACATGCATCAGAACTGGTGAAAAATGTGATATTATAGGTGTCTTTGGGAGTGAGCGTGCCAAAATGACAGTGCCCCCCCACCACATTTCAAAGTCAGGGGCTTTAATTTTGATGTACATGAACGAAATTTGGTGTATCCTGTCAAGACCTACAAAAAAATTTTGGAAGCTCCCATGACCAGCTCCATTTATTGATTGCTTTATTGAATGTGCAATCAATTTATTAACCAGCAGACTACAGATGTAGCCTTTCTGTGTGGAGTTTGCATGTTCTCCCCGTGTATGCGTGGGTTCTCTCCGGGTTCTCTAACTTCCTCCTACAGTCCAAACACATGCAGATTGGATTTAGGTTAACTAGAGACTCTTAATTGACTGTAGGTGTGAATGTGAGAGTGAATGGTTGTCCGTCTCTGTATGTCGGCCTGTGATAGGCTGGCAACCTGTCCAGGGTGAACCCCGCCTCCCGTCCAATGTCAGCTGGTATTGGCGTGATTTATGTTTAGTCAATTAGATTAGTCTTGAGGTTATTTTCCCTCTGTGTTTTTTGTTCTTTAGTAGAATCGCCTTGTGTTTAGTTAGGAAAGGAATGTTCTACAGCCTGTTATGTTTGTCACTCTGTCTGAGGGTTTAAGATTACTGGAATAAAAGCCTGCCTGAACCGTCTACTGCATCGGAATCCTCTTTATAGTCCAGGCGTGCGTGTGTGCGTGTGTGACAGAAATACAGACAGACATATTTCTTGATTTTTGTAGCAGGATGTTCCTTTATTTTGCCTTTTTTTTAAAAAAATCTGATGCCGTTAAACCTTTATTTAAATCTGTTCATTTAAAAGCTTTTGGTTCACAAAGGAGAACAAAACATGCAACACTAGTTGTCACGTTAACAGACGTGTCACAACACATAACCACAATGTCTGTTTAGCCATTTCTTGATTTCATCTTGAAATATGGGGAAGTTGTTGCAGCCAACTCAATCCAACGAGATCCGCGCTGTCCAGTTTGTCACACATTAGTTACGAATGTATTACTAATTTTCAATACTTTTTATACACATAATACCCTTAAAATGTACATTTAACATAACTCAACCTTCACCAACTTTAAATGTAGTTCATTGTTGTTATTCAAGTCTATTTAATGTATATGAATTACGTGTATGTGCAATATGCACACTTAAGATAACAGCAGGTAATTATACATTTTAAAAAATTGCAAGTGTGTGTGACAAGTAGATGTCATGTAAAGGGCTGTCAGTCAGGTTTGAGATGGGAAAAGATGAAATCTTGTGAGGGTTTTTGATGAACATACTTAGGAGAGTTGTTTTCATTAAGGCATCTCAAACAATATTATCTGGGTTTAATAATACAAACTTGCAACACTTTGCAACACTGTGTATAACAAACACATTGCACATGTGCACTATTTGGAGAAGTCGTTACACAAAATAAGCTTTCGCAACTCTTGAGCTCAGACTTTAGGCACCTAGGGGTTGCTTCAATCTGCAAAACCTTAATGTAATAACAAACATGAATGGAAATGTAATTGATATTTATGTTATTGTTTGTGCTATGTTTCTTGCAGATGCTTCACGTTGTTTAAAATCTAGATTTTGTGCTTTTAAAGCTACAACTTTTAATCAATTAATTGATTAGTAATCAATTACTAAATTAATCGCCAACTATTTTGATAATCGATTAATCGGTTCAGGACTTATTGGATAACAGGTGTGTCTCATGTCCTTCACATGACCATATAGTGCCAAACTTGGTTTTAAGAATTATACCAGCAGTTGTGGATCATAAAAAAACAATCTAAAAAAGTTGCAGCATTTTCCCCTGGTATTGTCAGCTTTGATTTCATGTCTCAATATATAATTAGTCACACACAATCACGATACACACAAAAGACCCAGAATCTTCAAATTAACTCAAAGGGACAAAGATAACCATACAACAACACACATCGACTCTACACATCAAACAAACAAGCTATCTTCATATGTGATCTATGGGATATGTTGTTTATGTAAATAAACATACATATATATCATATTGTCATATAGTCGTAGTTGGTGTGATTGTCCACTTGTCTTCAATTATATATATATATATTAAATAACCCAACAAAAACCTCAAACTAGGTTTAAGTATAAAAGCCACATTTTATATGTACTCAGTGCTTGTAATACTTATTTGGATTATATTCATTAACATTATCTCTTGTACAGTAGGCCCTGTACATTACTTGCTATATTTGATTAAATATACATTTCACTGACTATAATAATATCTCTTGTCAAAATCCCTCCATCAAATCAATCAAATGAGAAACGGTTGGACAGGCAGAACGCAGGACAGGCAGATTCACCTTCATGAATTGACCTGTCCAATCAGCGACTGTTATAAATGTTGGTCCACTCCTACTAATGTAAAAAGAACGTCTTACACAAACCACAGTCCATTTTAAGTAATAACTGTCACTTCCGCTTGGGCTGAATTTGGTCAACATGTCTGTTGAGCCGTTATCCGTTTGAGGTTGAAAGAAGAAGAGTCGGTTAGTTTCCCACCTATATAAGTTTGAGCACTTCTTCTCCCTTTCCACAGGCATCTTCTTGGTCTGCACCTGCTGTCAACAAACCAGCCATGATCCTCCAGACTGCTGTTCTCACTGCGCTCCTCTGCTCCGTCCAGGGCTTCTCTATCCAGGTGAGCATCAGCAGACACCGTCAGTCCACACTGACTTCATCTGTTCCTCTGTCACAATTTGAAATGACAGAGCAATGTCAATTTTGTTGACCCAAATGCAGTTTTTCTTCAAGATAAATACTGATAGGTCAAAGACTAGGGGGAATTTATAACTCTGTGTCTTATTACAGGCTGCATTTGAAAAGACTGAAGAAAACTCTGGTAAGACTAGGTCACTTTTCACGAGCAAAATACTTACTTTTACATAATGCAACAGATACATGAACAAACCGTTTCTCTTCCAAAGGCAACACCCTGACGGATGATGACTTCAGCGTTTCCACACTGTTGGAAAAAGCCAACGTGAATGTTGGTATGTCCACTGCATGTGCACCAGCATACTGTTTGTACTGTATATATATATATATATATATATATATATATATATATATATATATATATATATACATATATATATACGCAATGACAGTTGTGCCAACTAGTGAACGTTTCTTATGATATTCATCTTCCATAATTATGAAACTTTACATTTTAAGTTCTAAGAATTCCAGTGTCACTTGGGTTCAAGGCATTTTTACCAGTATATTCCAGATGTGGATCACCGTTAACTATTATGATCGCCAAATAAAATATTAATGTAAAATGGACTGCATTTATATAGCACTTCTCTAGACTTACCGACTACTCCAAGTGATCACACATTCACCAATTCATGCACACATACATTCATAGAACACTTTGTATATACAGCTCATTTTCTACGACATGTCATTCACACTGCCGGCACAGCTGTCAGGGGCAACTTAGGGTTCAGTGTCTTGCCCGAGGACACTTCAGCAGAGCTGGATAGGTTAGCAGACGAGCCCTGAGGTATTGTGTAAACCCAGTTTTGAACTAGCCTGGCCTCCATTCCGGTCAAAACTTTTAATTTTGTGTTTTGCAACTAAAAAGAAAAATATTCAGGGCAACTTGAAAAATGGAGCTTTATAAAGTTACTCAAAGCAAAAAGACTTTACTAGGCTAACAAAGGCATTCAATATTATTCTTGTTACTGAGCGATTTCAAGTTTTTGTTTTTACCATTTAGCTAAAAAAGATGAAAATGCTATTTAACCACGCTCATGTTGTTTTGCAGGAAAGAACCTGGATGAGCCCCTTGTGATATCCGGAGACATAGCAGTGCCAACGGGTCTGCAGAACGCTGATCCCTGCACCGCCAGAGGCTGCCTGTGGCCTAAAGCCACCGATGGCAATGTTTACGTTCCGTACCGCATTTCCTCTGCATTCTGTAAGAATTTTCCCTTTTAATATAAAGTGCTTACATATCTTACGCTAACTTAGTGATGGAAGAACTAGGTGGCTGGTGGCGGCAGTAAATAATTGCCCATAAGTAGCAGTAGCTGTAGTGGTACTACTGTAACAGCTCTGTAGTAAAAGTAGTAGCCAGAGTGGGAGTGATAGCAGAACTAGTAGTATTACTAGTAGTTGTACTAGGCTAGTATTACAAGAAATTTTAGTATTGAGTGTGGTGTAGTGTAGTGCCTGCCTACAATTACGGTGGCCCTGAAGTGCAAACCACAACAGCAACTCACACAACACCAATATACCACAAAGCGACAGCAATTCACCACAACACAACTGCAATTCACCACAACACGACAGCAAATCACACAACACGACAGCAAATCACACAACACAACAGCAAATAATTTGCTGTCGTGTTCTGTTGATTTGCTGTTGCGTTGTGGTGAATTGCTGTTGTGTTGTGTGATATGCTGCAGTGGTTTGCATATCAGGGCCAAGAAATGGCAGTGGTAGCAATAGCAGCATTAGAAGTAGTAGTAGTAGTAGTAGTAGTAGTAGTAACAATATGGCAAATTTTGTAGTAGTGACAGAAGTACTAGTCGTGGCTCTTGTTATAGCAATGATTTGAGTGGAAGAGTGATAGCAGCATGAGCAATAGATGTTGAAATAATAATTGTGAAGTAGTCGTAGAAGTACTAAAGGTGGTAGCAATAAAGAAGCAGTGGCATCAATAATGATAACAGATATAAATATGGTAATACAATAGTAGTGGTTGTTATATTAATAGAAAAAGAAAAAAAAAATAACTAAATACAACTCACAAGCAGTTCTCTTCAACATTTCAGCCACAAGAGAGAGGAACTTCATCATCCAAGGTCTGAGGTCATTTGCCGAGTCCACTTGCATTCGCTTCACCCCCTTGCAGAGGGGACAGAGGGACTTTGTGGACATCCAGTCTCTGTCAGGGTGTGGACCACACAGCATTCACACCAAGTCCATGGGACACAATGTGGGAAATTCAAAGAGACCGTTCTGTTGATTGCTGTCAGTTTCATTTACTGCTCTCTTTCAGGTGTTTCTCATATATCGGCCGTCGCGGTAATGGCCAGCCATTGTCTTTGAATCGCCAGGGCTGTGTCTTCAAGTCTATCATTCAACACGAGCTGCTCCATGCCCTGGGCTTCAACCACGAGCAGACCCGTTCCGACCGGGATCAGCATGTTCGCATCCTGCTGCAGAACGTCATTTCCGGTGGGTCGCGTTTACACACTAAGGTTTTTTAATGACATTGCCAGTAATATGACTCAAACAGGAAACAAAATGTGATCAGCCTGTGTGACCTCCCTGCAGGAATGGAGGGTAACTTCAGGAAGATAGAAACAAGGAACCTCGGCACTCCCTATGACTACAACTCGGTCATGCACTATTCAAGGTAGTGCCTCACATTTCCCTCTGAACCTAAAAATATAAAACAACAACTCAAATAATGAAATGATGTCATCGTGTAATATGTACAGTTCATAAGAGTACTAAGAAATGTATAGCTTTTCTTAAAGCAGTAAAAAACACACTATATTCTCTCTCTCTCTCTCTTTGGAAGGGATTTCATTCATTAGGCCAAAAAAACGAAACACCACCATCAATGAATGCTTGCACTAGGACTGTTAAGTTGGGTTCCGCTCTACGGGAATGGACGTCTGAGCAGTTTGAATAATATGGTTTGTGGTGAACAGTGTCAACCTCTCATTACAACTGTGGGTTTGCACTACAGGTTTGCTTTCTCCAGGAACAGGCAGCCAACCATCATTCCCATCCCTGACAACAACGTCGCCATTGGCAGGGCCCAGCAGATGAGTCCGACTGACATCCTGAGGGTCAATCGCCTTTATCAATGCAGTACGTACATTCTTACACATCCTAGTTACTAACTACATAAACATACACCATAGTCCATGAATAAAGATGGACAATGCATCTCTACTTCCTCCGAAAAAAATGAAGCCAAAATATCAGAGTCTGCACAGTTGCCATGGTGTCGCTGATGCGTGCGCTTGATCGATCACGAGTCAGTCTCGGGGCGGGGCACTATGACCTATACTGCAGCCAGACACCAGGGGGCACTATGACCTATACTGCAACCAGACACCAGGGGGCGGGTACTATGACCTATACTGCAGCCAGTACCAGGGGTGCACTATGACCTATACTGCAGCCAGACACGAGGGGTTGGGCACTATGACCTATACTGCAGCCAGACACGAGGGGTTGGGCACTATGACCTATACTGCAGCCAGACACCAGGGGGCACTATGACCTATACTGCAGCCAGACACCAGGGGGGCACTATGACCTATAATGCAGCCAGACACCAGGGGGGCACTATGACCTATACTGCAGCCAGACACGGGGGGTTGGGCACTATGACCTATAATGCAGCCAGACACCAGGGGGGCACTATGACCTATACTGCAGCCAGACACCAGGGCGGCACTATGACCTATACTGCAGCCAGACACCAGGGGGCGGTCACTTTGACCTATAGTGCTGCCAGACACCAGGGGGGCACTATGACCTATACTGCAGCCAGACACCAGGGGGCGGTCACTTTGACCTATAGTGCTGCCAGACACCAGGGGGGGCACTATGACCTATACTGCAGCCAGACACCAGGGGGCGGTCACTTTGAACTATATTGCTGCCAGACACCAGGGGGCGGGGCTTATGACCTATACTGCAGCCAGACACCAGGGGGGCACTATGACCTATACTGCAACCAGACACGAGGGGAGCACTATGACCTATACTGCAACCAGACACGAGGGGGGCACTATGACCTATACTGCAGCCAGACACCAGGGGGCGGTCACTTTGACCTATAGTGCTGCCAGACACCAGGGGGGCACTATGACCTATACTGCAGCCAGACACCAGGGGGCGGGGCTTATGACCTATACTGCACCCAGACACCAGGGGGCGGTCACTTTGACCGATACGGCAACCAGACACCAGGGGGCGGTCACTTTGACCTATACTGCAAACAGACACGAGGGGGGCACTATGACCTATACTGCAACCAGACACGAGGGGGCGGGCACTATGACCTATACTGCAACCAGACACGAGGGGACTTTTAGGAGCTGTCATATAGTCCATCTTCATATACAGCCACTAGTACACACATTTGTTTCTATATTTATCTACAGTACAGTTCTTCTGAGCTACCTGCCTTACTACTGTATGGACTAAATGGACAGACTAGTGAGCACAGACCAAGCACAATCAAAACCTATGTGCCTACAGTATACACATTGTAGCAGTGCCATAAAGAAACCAAACCACTTTTACCGATGTTTGAATTCATTGCAGATTCAACTGTCGCCAAACGTGTGTAAAAAACCCTTTCGAATGAAAGTAAGTAAAGTATACTCACACAATGACATCATAATAGAATGCACAAAAAAAGTAAAATGTAAAAAAAGAGAGATGATAAGAATCAGAGGCTCACGTGAGGATTTGAACCGGGGTGGCTGTGGTCATATGATATAAATGTCATAACCACTTGACTATCGCATGAAGACACCATAGTTCCTGAAATAAACTTACTTCCTGTATTCCTACAGGAAATCGAAAGGAAAGGAGGACGAGCGATGCAGCGCCTGATCTGCCAGCGAGATGGAATTTTAATCTTGTGCTTGATGAGCATGCTTTAAGTCAGAATATGCTAAAAGGTTTTGTGCCATCCTAATGAGGAATGAAAATTAGCGGCACTCCAATGATCATATATATACACTTCAGCTTGACAGAATGCTAAAATTGATTAAAGAGACACCTTCACGTATCTTTACCTTGTACACCTGTTTCTGTGTGCTACAATAAATATTTTAACCTTGAAAGTGTCAAGATTGTGACTTGACAAAGATTTGAGCTTGTACTTATTTCTTCCTCTAAGTAAAAAACAACATTCATCCGAAAGTGGAAGATTGCTGGGTCAACAAACAGGTGTCTGTGTCGATAAGCCCGTTTCTGGCCTTGCTCGGACAGATTCCGCACGCAAAGTATATATCCACATAATCAAACACACCTATGGAAACATATAGGATGCACAAAATGACAAATGCATCCTGTGACAAAAAAAGAAACTCGGAGAGAGACCTGAATATTCAACGTGTGCCGCATAGCTAAAAAGTATCAAGAGTTTCAATTTCTGAGCACACGCAGTGAATGCTATTGACAAAATGACGGAATTATTACAACTTGACAATTTATAGGAGGGATGCAGGTCACCAAATAAAATAGTACACTGCTGATGCCACTGTAAAAAGAGATTGTGAGAGCTAGTGAGCAGAATATATTCATAAATATAATAATATAGTGCAGTTTTAGTTTTTTAAATGAGGTGGAAAAACTGAAACAGGCTTCATTTCTTTGCACTGTTGCTTTTATTCTGTTCAGCCGAGTGTGTGAGGTGAAATACTCATCTTCATCATTAACGAACATAAATATTCTTACATAAAAAAAACCCGCAACAGGTGTTCCTTTTCCCACGCATAATGCAACTGGGTGTTTCCGTCTCCATATGTGGCTGATAAGCAAGTTCAGCAGATTCCACAAGTTCGGCCGGACTCAAATAATCCATATTTGGCTCGCCGGAGCAGATGAACGTCTATAAAAACCTGGAGTCAAACCTTGGACACAGTTCACACAGAAGGTCACAGGTGAGTTCGGCCGCTCGTGTCTGCAGGAGAGCGTGGAGATTTGTTCGTCCGAACGCTGAAGGTTTTTCTCTGAGAAGAAGCTTGACTGAGGGTCCCGTCTTTTTTCCCCCTGCAGGTCTGCTGGGATGATGGTTTGTGTGTCTGTTTTCAGGAGGTCCGCTCTGGCTCTGCTGCTTCTGTCTGCCTGCTGCTGGGCCGACAATGAGGTTGGACCATGACACCACAGAGACATCAACATTTGGTTCAACTGCCCCAGGAACTTGTACTGTCACAGTCTTGTCCATGATCCTGTGTCACAGAAGAAGAATTTCATTCTGTTACGAGCAGTAGTGAATTATGAGGTCTGGCACTGGGCCTTCAACGTGGCAAACTCCATGTTTTTGGGGGTTTTATTTTAAGATGTGAACAACTCTAAAAAGCTGCACAACAAGCTCCCACACGCAGCTTCATGTCAGTGGCCTTCTGGAAGCTTCTGGAAGGCGTAGGGCAATGTTTTTTTGTCCTGCCCACTACAATAGCAAAATATGTTTGGCTGATTTACCCGTCACTTTCTAAATGAACACACAAGAACTTCTGTCCTGATCATGAAGTCCTAACCAATGAGTGAGCGAGCTGTAACCTCTTCTCTGCCTAGAGACAACAACAACAACTAAATCTGATTAGATGACTCTATTTGCAATGTTTTGTGTCACTTATACTGTCATTTCTGAAGCAAACTTGATTGAAAATCAACCCCAAAAAATTATTGAAATATGTTAAATCACATCTAAAATGCTGATACGTTGGGCCTTCTCTGAAGTCCTAGAAGTCACTAAGGGTTCCCCTCTGGTTAGGAGGTTAAGTCTTTATTCCTTAATAAATTCTGCTGAAGGTGTATCTCTTAACTCTCCCATATTTGTAACTTGGATATTCTTACTGTGAACATTGCTCCTGAAGACACAGTATTTGGATGCTTGGCTGTTAACTGTCATTTCACATTGTGTTTCTTTTACATGTTTGTTTCTTGTCGCCAACTCGCAGGCAGGTATGTACAATCAGACTTGTCGTGTTGACATGCACAGTATTGGGAACAGTGTGTTTTCATGCAAAGTGAAACGTGTCGTTGTTGTTGTTGTTGTGCAGAGATTGCCGAGGAGAACTCAGAACTTTCCGTCTCTGAACGTTTGGAGAGAGCCAACAGTAATCTGAGTGAGTGTCTTCTTCAACTCGGGTTGTTCTTGCTCTCACATTTTTCTCTAAGGGAAACTCCAACGAGCTTCAAGTTGCTGTACGATACATGTATGCATAATGTGTTTTAGTCCGCTCCAACAATGATCCCATCCTGATTGGAGGAGACATCGCCGTTGGCAGTGAGGCCGAGAAAAATGCCGACCCCTGCACCAGCCGAGGCTGCATGTGGGGCAAGTGGACTGATGGGAAGGTCTACATTCCGTACTACATCACCAATCACTTCTGTGAGTGTCAGATTTAAGCTCCGTCTACATACAGAAGGTTTTTCATTGTCAAAAGGTTTGCAAAGAGATTGACCATCGATCACACAGATCAAACAGAGAGGAGTATGTTCGCTGCCTATTGTCAACAGTACACTCGTGGTTAGCAGCAGCCATGGCCCATGTGGTTGTGAAATGAAGCACTAAATCCAACAGATTAAGAAATCATGAAAATTAATTATTAGAAAGCCTCAAGTCACCCAACCAATCCGCATTTTTTAACTCTTGAACGTGGTGTTGAGAAATGTCATTGTTGGATGGAAGATGAAAAAGAAGAAAGAAAATAATGTTCTGAATGAAATCACTATGTGGAAGATGTTTGTTCTGCTTCATGGAGTTTTACATGAGTAAACACGTTCTACAATATAAATCATCCATCCATCCATATATAAAATCAGCATGTTGATAATCAAACAAATATGATTTGGTTTTCGGGCTCTGAATATCTGTTACCAGTTAATCTGGTTGCTGTGGCTAAGATCTACCACATATGTGTTGGTTAAGTTTAGCACTGAATATAGCTTTAGGTACATTGACAAGGACATCAGAGGCAGAAACACAGAATTACAATCGGAAATCACTTTACTGAACCTTTCAAAAGAATCGCACACATCCCAACCACAGAGGACTCCAGACTAACGTATGAGTTAAAAAGATACATTTTTTGGCAGTAGTTGTCAGAGAAGCCCACCAGCATCAAAATCTGCATATGAATCAGGGTGACAGAACATTACCCTCTCGATCAGCACAGGACTAATTTATTCTGCTCTTTTAGCTATGACTGTACCCTTACACATATGTACTCTTGTATATATATATTGGTGCCAACATGTTCCTCTGTTTTCCTGTGCTGTTGGGTGATAAGAAGCTAAACGTTGTGTGATATCACCTTGCCAGCCTCCCGTGAGAAGGCCATCATCACCCGGGGGCTGGAGTCCTTCTCCTCCTTCTCCTGCATCCGCTTCAGGCCCACCAGAAGCAGCGACCGCGACTGGCTGAGCATCGAGTCCCAGAATGGGTGAGAAATTGACACGAATGAAGAGCTGGAGTTGAAAGGCTGTCGACGGATTAAACCGACCTTCAACGTTTGTTTGATCCCGTGTCCGCAGCTGCTACTCTTTTGTCGGACGTACTGGCGGTAAGCAGGTGGTGTCGCTGGCCCGCAGCGGGTGCCTTTACCACGGCACCGTCCAGCACGAGCTGCTCCACGCTCTGGGATTCAACCACGAACAAACCCGCTCTGACAGAGACAACCACATCAGAGTCATGCTGCAAAACGTTCATTCTGGTAATGGAGCAGTTTCATTTCCCCCTAATGGTGTAATAGAAAAAGGAACCGAGTAAACTGCAGACAAATAAGATCAAACATAGAACGATCGGTCCCAAACCAAGGGACTGTGAAATTTGTTGGGATCTTTCCCCAGCAGCGGAACTCATTTCTGTCCAGAATTTAAAATCAATTTCCTCTTGACTTTAGGAATGGAGCACAACTTCAGGAAGATTGCGACCCTCAACCAGGGCACTCCCTACGATTACAACTCGGTCATGCAGTACCACAAGTGAGCAGAACTGGCTGTGTGCTGTCATACGTGTGTGTGTTGTGTGTGTGTTGTGTGTGTGTGTGTGTGTGTGTGTGTGCGTGCAGGATGTCTTGAGCTTCAGTCTAACTGGTCTTTTTCCCTTTTGTAGGTACGCCTTCTCTAAGAACAACCAGCCCACCATGATTCCAATCCCGAACTCCAACGTGTCCTTCGGCAACGCCAAGGAGATGAGCCGCAACGACATCGCCAGGCTCAACACGCTCTACAAGTGCTGTGAGTGTCCACTTGAGGACACAACACTCTGCTGTCGCACTCACTTTTTACATCATTAACTTCTGTTTTTCTGTTCCACAGGAAGCCCGTCCAGATGCTGAACACGTCAGCAAAACATTCAACCATCAATCAATAAAGTTGTTGTGACTGAAACACATCTGTCTCCTTCCATTCTCTCATCACATCCTTTTTTGTGGTTGCTTTAACTAAAACTGAAGCGCGTTCATTCAAACGTTCATTCATTCATGACGGCAGCTGGTTGCTTTTCAAAGGAGGATGCCACGTGTAATGTTGACAAGCATTATTTTTCAGGTTTATTGACTAAAATTTAGAGGAAAATATAAGAAGTTGAATAAAAAGTCTGTGTTTGACAAGCTTAAAAATGGTCAAAACTATAGACAATATATGGTTTAAACGTAATATTTGAACAACGAAAATACAACAGAATCCCCCCTTCATGGTATGATCCAGTTTCTCTCTCCCTTCCACTGCCCCGCTCTCCCGAACCCCTGTAGTATCCAGAACGTCTTTGTACATCTTCTCACCACAAGTGAGTCTTGGAAGTTTGAAATTGTGCAAATCTCTGCTACTTTGCATCACATTGCACTCTATCAGCTTATTATGTGCAATGTGGGCCTCTATCATTGCGCCAACAACATTGTTTTCCGTTACACACATTCTACACATGCAAACAGCATTGGGGCTGAAAACATCAGCTGTCATTCGTTTTGTTCTGTTAGTTTCCTCGGCCTATTTCACAACATTTGTGTAAAATCCTGTTACATTACCTCTTTGGTTTTTTGTGGTGTCTCAGTTTGACAAGATGATTACTTTTTCCACTTTCCTTGCTCCAGATGTCGTCAGTCGTCTTATTTTTCAGAAGTTACCTACATAGACAGGCAACCATTCACTCTCACATTCACACCTACCGCTCTGATTGGTTGCGAACCGGGATGCAAACCCAGAGTCCAAGGCACTAACCACTACACCACCATGCCGCCTTTAACCATCCATCCATTGTCTACTGCTTTATCCATCTAAGGGGCAGCTGGAGCCAATCCCAGCTGACATTGGGCTGGGACACCCTGGACAGGTCGCCAGCCTATCACAGGGCCACATACAGAGACAAACTACCATTCACTCTCACATTCAATTTAGAGTCTCCAATGAAACTTTGGACTGTGGGAGGACCTGGCATACACGGGGGGAACATGCAAACACCACACAGAAAGGTCCTGGTTGGTTTGAACCGGGATTCGAACCCAGAACCTTCTTGCTGTGAGGCGAAGGTGCTAACCACTACACCACCATGCAGCCCCACCCCTTAACATCACCAGTTAATGTCAAATTTCTGTGTCAATTGTTTTTGTATAGCGCCAAATCGTAACATACTTTATCTCGAGGCTCTTTACAGAGTGAGGTCGAGACCTCACAATATTACAGAGAAACACAACTGTTGCGAGCAAAAATTAAATTTCAATTTCAAGAATAGAACAATTTTGTTTGCAAACTGTTAAAAACTTTTATCCATAAAAATCCCTTGTATGAGGAAAACAATAAAATGGCCCACAGCCAAACAGTGGCTAAATTTAAACGGCAGGCTGTGCAATAAGCTATGAAATGGTTAAGACAATAAGCTGTGCAGTTAGCTATAGCAGTAGTGAGACGATTAGACGTGCAGTTAGCTAATGGTGCGTTCACAGCAGACGCGATGCAAATTTTGCTTTGCTCGCGCGAGTTTGGTTGCAAGCAAACATTTGTGCTTATTTGCGTCATTCGCGCAAAAGTTTGCCCCTTCAATTCCTTTCAATTTCTCCAACTAACCTCATCTTACCAAACATAAGCAGACAAAGACACACACACACACACACACACACACGTACACATGAACTGTTGAAGGGAAAAAAAGGCAGACGGGAGTGTCGGTGGGGAAGCCACACAAAGTGGTTGTGCTAACTGGGGCTAACTAGCTAGCTAGTGTCCAACTTCCTCGTTCTCTTTCTGCCGAGCCCTCTCCTTCTTCACCCGGTCAAGATGAAAATATCACCCTGGGCGGTGCACACACAGCGACAGTAGTGATCCTCCATTCATGATACAACGACAGGCCGTCTGACGACAGGTGACGGAGGAAGGAACTCAATGCTCATTGGCTATCGCGTCGCGATTATATCGCCCAAGTTCAAATATTTTTTAGTCAAGGGATGGACGCCCCACGACTTTCGCCTGATTCGCATCGCATCGCCCGAATCAGTGTCGCGTCTTTGCCTTGACTCATGTATGTTATCTACCCGCGCGAGAAAATGTGCATGAAGTTCGTCAGCACTTTTTACTCATTCCACCTGTGACATTGTGAAAACTCGTGGGTGGGTTCATATCCTCAACAGTGTGTTGAATGTGTCCCACTGATAAGAGGAGATAGTGTTTCTCAGACAGAGTGACAGATGTTTCCAACTCAGATTCTGTCAGCTCTCCAAATCAACCAGGACAACAGCATTTTTAATAAAGTGTGACACCTGACCTATATGAACTATTTTCTGGTCATCTCTGCATTTTGCTAACCTAGGGAAATGAATTATTAGAAACATTTGAAATCATGGAGGTATATTAAACATACTCATACATAAATACATACATACAGATATATAGACACACAAACTTGTTGTTTTTCCTGAATGATTCATTTCATTATCTCAGGATCCCAGGAAAAGTTCACGAAGAAAAACTAACATACTTCTTTGTTTTTCAAAAAATTATTGAGATAAAAACCTTGAATATAAATATAAATTAAAATATAAAATATAAAATATATTCTTTTCCCCCCAGGTTTTTTTTTTTTGCTACAAAAAGATAACTGGAATTCGATAGTCCTTTTCCACCAATGAGCTGCTGCTGTCCTAATCTTGAACTTGTTCCATGCATTTTCAAGGAAAACATGTCAGTTGCTGGTGGCAAAACTGTGGCACAGCCCCCAAAAAACATTTAGCTATTGCTGCTATTTCAAGAAAATAAGACTTCCACCACTATATCCCTGTTCTTTTGAGGTCATGCAACTGGACAACAGGACTGTTGAAGACAATGTGTTAATATAATGTTAGGATTATCTGATGAACACAGAAAGTTGATTCCAGTTTTTAGTTTTTATACATATAAAAAAGGTAAGATTACTTTCTCAGTCAAACAAACAATTTAAGACCAAATAAAATAAGATAATAGAAAATGAAACGTCCCATGGGTTAGGGTATAAATGCAGAAACCCCCTTTTCACATACACTGTGGACCCATCCATTGACGTTTGACTTTATGGCAGATTTAGAGCTACTTTTGTATGAAGAACTCTGAGAAAAGTAGCACTGTGTTCACGCTGCACACACACACACACACACACACCTGTGACAGGTGCAGAGTTTCACTAATGGTTACAAGGACACGGACATTTTCCATCTCCAGTGATAACGATGGCCGTCGTGTTTGCACATTTTCCCTCACGCGAGTATAAAAGCTGTCTCCGGGTGACAGCAGAACACTGATTCCCTCTCCAGGTTCTCAGGTAAGACTCCCAACCTCCTCTACCAGCATACATTATATTTTAATAATATTGGACAACACATGAATGAATTATGGTTGTGGCTCACGAGATTAAGGGGCAAGACCCAAAAATCAATTGACCCCTAAGTCAGCGTGCACATCAATACAGCAAATCAGCATTTTACATAGAAAATATAGCCTGGATGGATGGATTATTTATTATAAATGCCATGCTATATCTCCTTCCTCCGTTTACTCTGTGGTTATTGCAGTTTCTGTTGCAGCCATGTTGGTTTTCTCTTGGTCTGTCGCCGTCCTGCTGCTGGTGTCGTCCACCTGGGCTGAGGTAGAAAACATCTCAAAGCACCTCATCGAACCATCACGTCAAGAGGGTCTGCATCTGCGTTCCAAACTGTTTTTCAAAGACAAAAATTTAAAATCATGAATCCCCAAGACATCCGCAAAATATGTCACATGTATGGCTTTTATTCGATTTGGCCTTTCATGTTTTCTGGTTTAAGCAACACTCCTCTCCTCATAAGGAGTAGGAGAAAATATGAATTAATAATAACAACCATCATAATCATAATAAACTAGTAGTAAAAAGAGAAGTGCATATTGAAATGCCAATGGATATTTAAAATAAATCTTCATTGAAAGCTATGAATTGGCTTTCATAGAATGAACTCAAAACTCTATAAAGCTACAAACATTTTTTTTTATTTGTGGAAAATTACACAAAGACACATCTTACTCTTTTTATTAAAAAAGATAAATATGACATTTTATTGTTTGTTATTATTCTTTCAAACCACCACCATTAGGCTGAAATATACAGAGCCTCAAAATTTTCATTATTTAAAAATAAAACCTATTTAACAAAGTTATTAAACAAATCATAAAAAAAAATGTTTTCATGATTTAGATTTTTATATTGATATTTATATATTTAAATCTATAAAACCGTTTTAATAACTAATTTTTTTAATTCATAATTTAAAAAATCATAAAAGAATATAATGTTTTTGATGGGATGGGGGGGTAAATGATAACAGTCATGGAAAGTGATGCAAAAAAAAGGTGGTAACGCTGTAGATAACAGATCGTGTTCCTCATTACCTGGTTCATACTGTACTGGTACAGTATTAGACTAATGATACTGAACATCAACGAAAAAGTGCATACAATTTTTGCAAATTAACTTCTTTTTCCTTCTTTCACTTTTCTTCCTCTTCTCCTGTGTCCTTCTGGGGGAGTACAGCAAGGTAAGAACAGCACCTCTTATGTCATTAAGTCCATATATTAAAAATGATCGTGTATACAGTTCATACAATATCCCATCCAATGTGTGGTGCAGATGCTGCTGCCTTCGAGGAGGACACATCCAAGGAGCTTTCTGTCAGCGAACTGCTGGAGCGCGCCAACAGAGACCGCAGTGAGCACAGCTGGTCCTCACCTTTCAGTCACGATTCTGTTCATTTTTCCATGACACTGTCCCAATATTGTAGACAAATATATTTTGTGTGTATGGCTAAAATGTTAGACAGTACCAATAACAGGGAAACATTTCTCAGTGAAAGTTGGTCAACCGGAGAACAATCTGCAAACAAGTGATCATCTGTTTCAAATAAGTCACCGTATGGAACACAGGTAGTCACATCCAGTGTTTCTGACTTCAGATCCACACAAAGCCAGACACAAGTGACCTAGAAAAAACCTGAAAGGAATGGTTCAGTGATTTTGAAGTGGGGTTGTATGAGGTACTTATGCATAGTTAATATGTTACCTTATGGAGATGGTGATCAGTGATGTCATTTTACGGAGTTTGGAGGAGAAGTGTAACATATTAACTATGCACAAGTATCTCATACAAACCCACTTCAAAATCACTGAACTATCCCTATAATGGCTTAAACCACAGTGTAACAAGAGAGGAACGAGTGACTCTGTTCTGTGTTTCAAACTCACCTCCGCATCTGGTGTTGGGTTTGCAGCCCCTGACTTTGATGAGCCCACCCTGATCGGAGGAGACATTGCCATCAGGTCGGAGGCGGACAGAAACGCCGACCCCTGCACCTCCACAGGCTGCCTGTGGCAGAAGTGGAGCGATGGGAAAGTCTACATCCCTTACTACATTACCAACCACTTCTGTAAGTATCAACAAGTAATTTTTCTTAATGTGTATAGGGACAGACACATTTGACTCACTTAACAGACCATTTCTACATATTATAGCATTCAAACCAGTTGGCCACAACATTCAAACCTCTCAGAGAGACTCCAAAGATGAGTGCAACCCTTGCAAGGTGTTTGGGACGCCATGCACTGACCACTTGTTGATCTGTGTAACGAGACCAGAAATCGCCTCAATATTGAGCTCCTTGTAATAAATCCCTCTGCTTAAGAAATCCACAGTTTTCCGTCATCCTGAGTCAACGTCAACTCCATCAGTTTTGTCCATTAAACCACAGAGTGTTTAATATCGATTATGTCATTGCAGTGGCACTTGTCAGGGGTATGATGTATTAGGCCACAGTCAATTCTTGAGTTTGATGTGTTATAAGTCAAACAAAAGAATCTGAGACACTGACAAGGGCCAAAACATAAGGGCCCCAAGATTTAATGCTGCCTAAGATGATTGTGACTGTTTGTTTTTTCCCCTATAGGAGAATATTAATAATGGCTGCAGCCAGACATAGTGCTGTCAAAGAGAGCATCTGACTACATTTCACAGATCATCTTAACCTGCTGTGTGTTTGTCCTTCCAGCCTCCCGAGAACAAGCCATCATCATTCGTGGACTGGAGTCGTTCTCTTCAGTTTCCTGCATTCGTTTCAGACCATACCAGAACGGTGACCACGAGTGGCTGAGCATCGAGTCCAGGAGCGGGTAAGGCTCTGGCTGAAGTAGGTTCACTGCACGGAAGAATTCTTCTAAGGCGACATTGTTTTTTCTTCCTGTAAAATAGTTTCAACAGTGTAATGAATCATCCTGCACTCTGGAGTGTTTACTTATTCTATGTCTAATGATAACGATTTCTTGATTTTTTTTACAACTGTATAAATTCTGCCGGTTAGCAACCATCACTCTGGGACCTAGGCTGTCTAGTAAATCTGCAGACTTATCGGCCAAGGTGGAGGTTCTCTACAGCAGAGAGCAGGCTATTGACAATGTCGACTCACACTCAGCATTATCGGCTGCTGTAAACTCCAATCAATATCCACGACAGTTTCATTGAGTGTCTTTAAGACGCACATGCAGGATTTCCCTGTATGTTTTTTTACTGTTTTGCTTGAACAATTAACAGCTTTGAAACAATTTTGATACGATGTCCATCTTGAGGTCTGTGTCTAGAAATTGCAAGTTGCCCGTTGCAGCTTTACAGCATCTCAGTCCTCCCTTTCACTCACTAAAAATGAAACGTGTGAACTACAAAAAGTTCATACTTTTAGAAAACAGGGGCTCTAGAGCATTATAATGCAAGAATCAATACAATGATATCTTGTATGATCATGTGCGTTTCCACAGCTGTTACTCCTTCGTGGGTCGTCAGGGCGGTGGTCAGACAGTGTCTCTGAGTCGTCAGGGCTGCCTGTACCACAGCACCGTCCAGCATGAGCTGCTCCACGCCCTCGGCTTCAACCACGAACAGACTCGCTCCGACAGGGACAGCTACATCAAGGTGTACTGGGAAAACATCATCGACGGTGAGGATTGAAGGTAGAACCAGGAGGGTCGATGGTTAGATCCCTTGGTCCTCCAGTCCATGTACTGATGTGTCCTTGGACAAGACACATAGGCCCAATCCCATTTCTCATTTCCCCTTGAAACGCAGTTACAAGAGAAAGCGGTTAAAAGTCTACCCCTACGAAATGGGACACTCCTTCGAAAGCGATACGTCATCCTGAGGACGATGCAACGTGTTTTTACCGGAGATTCAACATGCTTGGAATGGTGGCGATATCGTTGTAAAGATGCTGTTGCAGTTACTATGGTGACATACGCAGACTATTCAAATAACAAACGTGCTCATAACAGTATGTTGGGCATGACAGGACAGGTGAATCACACTGAAAATACCACGTGGCCTTATGATGACGAAACAGCACATCAAATCAGTTGATAACGTTACATATGTGGTAATAATATAACACATAACGCTGCTTTGTGACTAGCGATTTTTTGTGTGTGTGTGGCTTTTATGAAGAAAAGCGCCGTAATACATTGAAACAACGAACAAAGGTTGACACACTAATTTGTGTGTTTCTTTGGTCGCCTTGGACATTTTTTTCAGCCGACTTGCCCGTGATTCACAAGGCAAATCTCACAGCCCTCCGTTTGGAGTGTGGGTCTGGAAAATTTCAGTTTGGAGGGCCAGAGGGAATTGAGACACCCCTACCCCAACACGTGAACGTGCAAAACCGAGGGGTAGGGCTAAGGGGTAGGGGCCAGGGGTGAAATGTGATTGAGCCATAACCTTGCCCAAGGACACAATCATTCAACGCTGCTTTTCTGTCACTGATATGAAAGAACAATGCGGCGGGTATAGAGATGCAGTATAAGAATGTGTGTGAATGTGACTTGTACTGTAAAGCTCTTTGAGTCGTCATTGAGACTACAACATCACTTTATAAATGTAGTCCACATACTGTTTGACTGTCCATGTTCGAAAGCACCTACAACGGGAGCCTGAGCATCAGAAACTAGGGCTAAAATCCACAAGAAATAAAAAGATTCATACCATCAAATGTGTTTTAATTTGACATATTTTCTATTACCTCCGCAGACATGGTGTACAACTTTAACAAGATTGACACTCTGAACCAGGGGACTCCTTATGACTACAACTCTGTCATGCAATATGAGAGGTATGGATGGATACTTCATGATTGTCATCAACTTTACTAAATACATTTCATTTCTCTTTCTCCTCCGGTGGACTTTGGAGACCTCCACTGTCTGTATAGACTTGTCCTGTACAAGAGGGCCGTTGATCCGTGATGTGATGGTGGTGTCTGTGATTCTTCAGGTACGCCTTCTCCAAGAACAACTATCCCACCATGGTGCCCATTCCCAACAGCAACGTGTCCTTTGGCCAGGCCACCCAGATGAGCAAGAATGACATCGACAGGCTGAACAGGCTGTACCAGTGCTGTAAGTGTTCCGTGGCTCAGTCGAATCATTGACCGACTTCAACAAGAAGACACCTAAAATATTAATAAGACAGACTAAATCAAATGTCAACCTACCCTCTAATGTTAAAATCAACACAACTGGAATAGTCACGTACCAAACATCTCAGTCCCACTTTTGCACAGTTCTTTCAAAAAAAGTTCCTCTAACTACAGCAACATGCATTGCCTCCGCAGAAACTCCACGCGACCATTGACCAGCTGCCCGGAAGACGTCAGCGCAGACGAAGGTGGTGAGGGGTTTTGGGGCATGAGGGGAAATCTGAAAAAAATAAACTTGCAAACTGCAGATTCTGAAAATTGACTTACTGTGTTTTGATTTGAAAAAAGGTTTTTATCACATTAAATAGATGATCAAGTTTGACCACTTCTGATACACTTACCTGCCATTAAGCTTTCTATTATAACAAAGATGAAACACCAGGGTGCAGAGGAGAAATTGTTTCAGGAGCTACTGTACCACAGTCCATCGTCCACCAGACAGTTTGAAGACCCACGTTTGAAGAAGTAGAGGTATCACAGCCGAATGTTTCCTTAGTATTTGATTAGAGGAAGGTCTTGTATGTTTGTAAGCTTAGCGCATTTGGTTAATTAAATTTCTCAGACAGGAGTTGTGTTGCCTGTTGCTTGATCACAGCTTCAAGGAGGCGACATCGTATCCTTTTAAAGACAAAAATAACTGTGATGGTTAAAGGTGAATATTTGAGATGTATTGACCGTTAAACTTTATATCAGACTGCACAAGAGCGAACATGTCAGAAGCAAAAACCTACGACAAAATAAAAGCAACGATAACCCCATTCTGTCGCTGGCGTGAAAGCTTGCATTGACTGGATACAGGTTTTCAAAAAAATATTAATAACAGCCTAGCGTGCTGATGGAATCAGCGGGGCCGGATTAACACCCTAGGGTGCCCCAGGGTGACTACTCTTGAAGTGCCCCCCCCCCCTCTGATTTTAGACATAAAAAAGTGACATTTACTATGACAAGAACGCCATAGATTTACAAAAACATATATATAAAGTACAGGCTTATTGTACGTACAATAGAAAAAATTAAGACCCAACCAAAACGACAAATGCCATACAAGACCTTCCCCTGATGCTCACATCTCAATGCAACACATCATGCACCTAAATATATATGTATATTTATATATACATATATATTGCACCTGAATTTTTCTTTTTTTGTACTTGTTTGCATCTCTTCCAGTATATATATATATTAGAACATTTGACAAGCAGAATTCTTTTCTATTTATCAAGCATCTCTTTTAAGCATAGCAACTGTACATTATAGATAATATTAATTAATTATAAATGTTATCAGCTCCATCAGGCCCATTCAAACTGGCTCCCCCAGATTTCCTTTACTACATTTTGATTGTAAAATACTTTGTACTATGGCTTGTCTGAATACTTTATGGAATTTTTCACTAAGAGATGTTCATCCATATGGTCATCAAGACTTTGAATTCAGTGTTTGATCATTAGTCACTCTCAATAAGTAGCTTTCCATCTTGCTTTAGTCCATTTTGAAATGATGTGCACCAATGAGTCATCATCACATCCATATATTATCTGGACTGGTACTCACTGGTTGCTGCTTGAAATTGCGAGTTTCATTCCGTGCACGCGAATGTGAATTATTATTAACGCAAGATACCATTATCTTTTCCGATATCGCTGCCGCAATGAATTGTCTCCTTTCTCCTTTCCTTTCACATAGGAAGCTGCAGTGTACCATATGCTAAAGGAGATAGGATAGGAAGCATTGAAGCTTCTTCCCTATGCATTTAGAAAATCAGAACAGCTCTTATCAGCTGTTAATCAAATACTTCCGGGTCACTTCAAGATTCAGGAAACTTCCTAAGACAATTTGACAATTCAACTGTACCCCTGGTCTCATTGTCTTAACCATTTGGTTTGATTAAGACTCCCCCCCTCCGTGTAAGTCTCCATGATGGTACGTCGTGTTGTGCTGCGTTCCAGTTCCACTGCGACTCGGGAGGTCCGGGTTCCGAGGTATAATGGAACGCAGCATTAAATACGTTTTAATTGGCGCATTCGCGTTGAATTTCCAGCGCTGCGGGAAAACCGAAAATGGAATCAGTGGTGCACCACCATAAAGTGTCCCCTGCCGGGTGCTCAGTTGGTTGCGGTTTGCAATTTTACCACCAGATGCAGCCAGAAAAGTACAAAAATTACACACTTGGGGCTTTAAACTAAAAAATGTCAACTCTTTAAACTCACTTTCACTTTCCATTCATTTCTTCAACAATCATCATTTAATTCATCTCATTTATCATTTTAATTCCCATAGTTTGTCTCGTTTGATCTGTAGATCTTCATCAATATCCCGTGTCTGCCAATTTGTCCTCCACTTTAGCAGCTGTCAGGTTGAACTGACAGTCCCTGAGGGCCTTCAGCAGCTCGTTGGTTTGGGCCTCGGCACCCCGACTCTTCCTCCAATCCTTTAGCAGTTCCACCACCGTCTCCTCCAGGTCCGTGGGATGCCTCCTGTAGATGGACTCCAGCTTCACTTCATTCAAACCAAGTTTGCGGCCCAGTTTGCGCCACATCTTTCCCAGGTTTTCTGCGATCACCTCTGTGGCAATGTCCAGTTTAGCTGAAAGAGGAGGAGACAGGGATTTTTTTTTTCCTTCCTGCACAAATTGGTAGAACTGCCACAAAATATAAATAACAAAGGACAAAATGGTTTAAATAATTGAGAAAAAAAACTAATAGTTCTCATCATAAGTGCTGTAACTCATTCAGCCTCTCCTCAGTCATCCTCCCACTAGCTGCGGCTATTGTCTCTGACTGGGACCAGCGGAAGTAGAGTTTACTCTCACTTTCATTAAATGTGTCACTGCATTATTTGCAAAACATTTTTTACACTTGTGGCAACGAGCGTTGTCTCCATCCATTTCGGTGAAGTACAACCAGACTTTCGAGCAGGTGCTGCGTATGTGACGGACAGTGGGAGCCGGCACCAGGGCAGCTAACGCTACGACGAAGGAAATCCTTTCACAGCATCAATGTTCAGGTAATTGATCATAAGCTATTTTAACGATCAGTAAAAAAGTCAATAGCACAAATCATTCTCGGGAATCCTATTGAAAAAATATGTTCTGTATGTAGGCGTGCTGTGCAAATTAAAAATAGGTTCGGAACATGAATTTTATACTGCAAATCCTGCAATTGCATAACGCATAAGAACTTTTACTGTAAAGAATATTTACTGTCCAGGGAACACGGCTAATGCATCAATACATCCAGCCTGCAACTGCACATCATACAGTAATATTAATCACATGATCAGTATCACGATGGCAAACTTGAAATTGTCCGTGGCACAGCATGAGCGCAAAGCTACACGCAGTGAGGGCATCGCTGCGGCTGAGAGGAATCAGAGACCTCTGGAGCTAGACGTTGTCAAGGATAATGAATATATCTTTCACAGAGAACATCATCGAGTGTCCCGTGGATTCTGACAGAAACCCTCACCCGCAGAGTGAGCCTATCACACTACTTACGCCGACATCGACTTAAAGGGACAGTTCAGTGATTTTTGAAGTGGGGTTGTATGAGTTACTCATGCATAGTTTATATGTTACCTTATGGAGATGGTGATGAGCGATGTCAATTACGGGGTTTGGAGGAGAAGTGGAAGTAGCGTAAGTCTGAGTCCCTCTGTTGCAGAAAGGACCACCGAAGAACATCTCTTTTTTGCCACATTTTTCAATGTATCTTAAAAAAAAATGATCCGTTCAATTTTTCACTGCTTCAGTTTGCCGCCAGACAGCCGTTTAAGTTTGCACCTTTTTTTTCAAGCGTACTTCTGCCATGTATTACTGCGGCAACTCGTACCGGTGCAGAGAGTCAGCGTTTTCAGTCATTGAATAGACAAGATTATTTCGATTTGTCTGAGTGACCGGGACATCTCATCCATCATCAGAACAATTGCCACCCAACCCCCTGACAAATTTGTCAGGAGCCGCCACTGGATTTAAGCTGTGACATTCTCTATGTGTAACTAATACATCATTAATCTAGTTTTGATTATTGTATATTTTTATATACTCCACATCTTAGATGTCGTACAATGTTAGATTTCTTGCATTGCAAGTGGTGATAAGTGTTGGACAAATAATGGTGTAAACACCCTTGGGGTGGGGGGTGGGCGCCGATCAAAGATCTCGCCTAGGGCGCCAACGAACCCAGAACCTTGTTGCTGTGAGGCAACAGCACTGACCACTACACCAGCCATTATTTATGAAGGTGAACATTAACGATTTGTTTGAAAAAAGACTGAATCCAAATATTTAATTTGAAAAACAAAACAAAAAACCCATCACTGTTTTGACACTCAACCCTCAGTTTCAAATAGCTTCTTCAACTTGACACAACTTTTGACACAAATCTGTCAACACACCTGTTCCATGAATGATGAAAGATAGATTAAATAAACATTAAAATTTTCATATCGCATCTGAAGGTAACCGATCATTATGAATTTCTGTACAGGGTTAAAGGATTTGACTCGGCGAAACCCCAAAAATAAACAAAGTTAAGGAATCTTAATCTTAAAGAGGTCTATGGATCACCTTTTATGTTGATATGAAGCTTATACATCTAGCAGACACAGAAAAAAAGTTTTGTCACTCTAATCACTTTTCAAACGATAAGTGGAACGGCAGACAGATCAAGTTCGCAATCTGCTGGTCTAAAGGTAGTCAGAAAACAAACGGCCGCGAAAACCTAGAAGAACAGTGAAGACTGGACTGAAACAGCAACTAATGTTGATCTATATTGGACGTGTAAATGATCTGTTTTTTCACCGTGAGAAATTTTCTAAGGCCATAATGTGTCAGTGTTGCTTTTGTCTTTTCTACGGAAGAGTCTCCAGGCATAAGAACAAAAATGAGGGGGAAGATTTTTTCTTTTTTAATTAATGAGGAGGAAGATTTTTTTATTTTAGTCGAACATGTTGAGATTAAAGTCGAATTAGCCCTAAACTTCCGTGTTGTGGCACCAGTTTAGCTGTCACACAGCTACATTATCTAACGTTAGCAAAGCTAAGCTAGCTTCCAGATTCAGCCTGTCAATAATAATATATCTCAACTTTACAACTTGGTTAGAAGCTAGCGTTAGCTTAGCAAACTGGCTAGCAAAACATCAACATCCGGTTGTTTGGTGCTGCTGAAAAGTACATCCTGGTCACAATTTTCAAATTATTGTCAGCAATTTGACTTTATTCTCGAAATATATATATATAAAAGAAATTGCACATGTCCAATTTAAATCAATGCCCAAAAGAAACCAAGAAGAAAACAAATTAAACAAAAAGGCCCGTTAGTCTAAGATAACTTAATAGGGGGGAAAAATATATTATATTATATATATATAACATTATTAAATATAATATCGGTGATAGCCGAAATATTGCAGATAAAGACTGTCCTTTAACTCATCTGTTTCACCCGGACCAGTGACCTGTTTAATGTCTGATGACACCTCCTTTATAATCCCAACTCAAAATGTGCAAATGGCAACACAGAGACAGGCAGATGACAAACTGCTGTATTCACAAACCAAATGCCTGCCATACACCGTCACACCCTATCTACGCTTCCAAGTCCTGCGAACCGAATAGTAGAGAGAGAGAGATGTCTTTGGGACGCTATTTTTTAAGCATCCCAAAGACGTCCCCGTTACATGAGATAAAAGCTTTCTCTATATCAAACAATATTATTGAGATATACACTATATTCAGGGTGTGGGATTTCCCCCCTTCTGGTCTACATATTGCCACCTCTGTCATATAAGTACATATGAAATACATTATTAAACTAGTAAAGCGCTGTAACGTTAACAATGTCTGTCTATAGTGCGATGGAACAATAAAATCAGAAATGGACCACCCACTGTCAGTGCTCGTGTTTGTGAGACAATAGTTGATTTACCTAATGATGCCGCGTTTTTAGCTCCCTTGGTAGCGCGACCATCTCCCAAGCTCGAGAGTTTGAAGCCCCTCCCCTGTGACACATGATCGAGTCACCCCCCTTCAGCTGTTTTTCACAAATCGCCCCCTTGACTATATTGATATCACAGACACATCAAGTATGATTGGAACGAAAACATTTACCTCTTCTGTCCTCGTCACAGTGGACCTGTAGAGGCGGGCCGTGGGTGGGTTCATATCCTCAACAGTGTGTTGAATGTGTCCCACTGATAAGAGGAGATAGTGTTTCTCAGACAGAGTGACAGATGTTTCCAACTCAGATTCTGTCAGCTCTCCAAATCAACCAGGACAACAGCATTTTTAATAAAGTGTGACACCTGACCTATATGAACTATTTTCTGGTCATCTCTGCATTTTGCTAACCTAGGGAAATGAATTATTAGAAACATTTGAAATCATGGAGGTATATTAAACTACTACTCATACATAAATATATACATACAGATATATAGACACACAACCTTGTTGTTTTTCCTGAATGATTCATTTCATTATCTCAGGATCCCAGGAAAAGTTCACGAAGAAAAACTAACATACTTCTTTGTTTTTCAAAAATTATTGAGATAAAAAACTTGAATATAAATATAAACTAAAATATAAAGCTTATTCTTTTCCCCCCAGGTTTTTTTTTTGCTACAAAAAGATAACTGGAATTCGATAGTCCTTTTCCACCAATGAGCTGCTGCTGTCCTAATCTTGAACTTGTTCCATGCATTTTCAAGGAAAACATGTCAGTTGCTGGTGGCAAAACTGTGGCACAGCCCCCAAAAAACATTTAGCTATTGCTGCTATTTCAAGAAAATAAGACTTCCACCACTATATCCCTGTTCTTTTGAGGTCATGCAACTGGACAACAGGACTGTTGAAGACAATGTGATAATATAATGTTAGGATTATCTGATCAACACAGAAAGTTGAATTCGGTTTTTAGTCCAGTAGTAACATTTAATATATACTTGCTGCAAGGGGACAAGTCAATACAACAGCACAGTGTCTGAGTACCGAGGTTGTCCGCCGAATACAGGAGATACAAGGATATTTAAGCATGATGGGCGGTTCCTCTTTACAACATATATCTGGGTGGTACTTGTTTACAGATAAAGTCATACAAACAACAGTTGTCTACACAGACAGTCATTGGGCAGTCATGAATTTCCTGAGTCTTATTGCAGAGTCATGCATACCCTGAGTAGTACCCCCATAGTAGACAACAAGACATACAAAGATCACGTCAGTATCCAAGATACAAGTACAGAATGTTCTCTTTAAGATCAGCATGTTCTTTTTAGCTAGTTATAATATGTATTTTTCTGACATATAAAAAAGGTAAGATTACTTTCTCAGTCAAACAACCAATTTAAGACCAAATAAAATAAGATAATAGAAAATGAAACGTCCCATGGGTTAGGGTATAAATGCAGAAACCCCCTTTTCACATACACTGTGGACCCATCCATTGACGTTTGACTTTATGGCAGATTTAGAGCTACTTTTGTATGAAGAACTCTGAGAAAAGTAGCACTGTGTTTACGCTGCACACACACACACACACACACACACACACACCTGTGACAGGTGCAGCGTTTCACTAATGGTTACAAGGACACGGACATTTTCCATCTCCAGTGATAACGATGGCCGTCGTGTTTGCACATTTTCCTTCACGCGAGTATAAAAGCTGTCTCCGGGTGACAGCAGAACACTGATTCCCTCTCCAGGTTCTCAGGTAAGACTCCCAACCTCCTCTACCAGCATACATTATATTTTAATAATATTGGACAACACATGAATGAATTATGGTTGTGGCTCACGAGATTAAGGGGCAAGACCCAAAAATCAATTGCCCCCTAAGTCAGCGTGCACATCAATACAGCAAATCAGCATTTTACATAGAAAATATAGCCTGGATGGATGGATTATTTATCATAAATGCCATACTATATCTCCTTTCTCCGTTTACTGTGTGGTTATTGCAGTTTCTGTTGCAGCCATGTTGGTTTTCTCTTGGTCTGTCGCCGTCCTGCTGCTGGTGTCGTCCACCTGGGCTGAGGTAGAAAACATCTCAAAGCACCTCATCGAACCATCACGTCAAGAGGGTCTGCATCTGCGTTCCAAACTGTTTTTCAAAGACAAAAATTTAAAATCATGAATCCCCAAGACATCTGCAAAATATGTCACATGTATAGCTTTTATTCGATTTGGCCTTTCATGTTTTCTGGTTAAAGCAACACTCCTCCCCTCATAAGGAGTAGGAGTAAACATGAATTAATAATAACAACCATCATAATCATAATAAACTAATAGAAAAAAGAGAAGTGCATATTGAAATGCCAATGGATATTTGCCAATGGTCATCTCTGCATTTTGCTAACCTAGGGAAATGAATTATTAATAATAACAACCATCATAATCATAATAAACTAGTAGAAAAAAGAGAAGTGCATATTGAAATGCCAATGGATATTTGCCAATGGTCATCTCTGCATTTTGCTAACCTAGGGAAATGAATTATTAGAAACATTTGAAATCATGGAGGTATATTAAACTACTACTCATACATAAATATATACATACAGATATATAGAAACACAACCTTGTTGTTTTTCCTGAATGATTCATTTCATTATCTCAGGATCCCGATTTGGCCTTTCATGTTTTCTGGTTAAAGCAACACTCCTCCCCTCATAAGGAGTAGAAAAAAGAGAAGTGCATATTGAAATGCCAATGGATATTTAAAATAAATCTTCATTGAAAGCTATGAATTGGCTTTCATAGAATGAACTCAAAACTCTATAAAGCTACAAACAATTTTTTTTATTTGTGGAAAATTACACAAAGACACATCTTACTCTTTTTATTAAAAAAGATAAATATGACATTTTATTGTTTGTTATTATTCTTTCAAACCACCACCATTAGGCTGAAATATACAGAGCCTCAAACTGTTCAATATTTAAAAATAAAACCTATTTAACAAAGTTATTAAACAAATCATTAAAAAAATTGTTTTCATGATTTAGATTTGATATTGATATTTATGTATTTAAATCTATAAAACCCTTTTGATAAGTCATTTTTTAATTCATAATTAAAAAAATCATAAAATAATATAATGTTTTTGATGGGGGTGGGGGGGGGGGGTTAATGATAACAGTCATGGAAAGTGATGCAAAAAAAAGGTGGTAACGCTGTAGATTACAGATCGTGTTCCTCATTACCTGGATCATACTGTACTGGTACAGTATTAGACTAATGATACTGAATATCAACGAAAAAGTGCATACAATTTTTGCAAATTAACTTCTTTTTCCTTCTTTCACTTTTCTTCCTTTTCTCCTTTGTCCTTCTGGGTGAGTACAGCAAGGTAAGAACAGCACCTCTAATGTCATTAAGTCCATATATTAAAAATGATCGTGTATACAGTTCATACAATATCACATCCAATGTGTGGTGCAGATGCTGCTGCCTTCGAGGAGGACACATCCAAGGAGCTTTCTGTCAGCGAACTGCTGGAGCGCGCCAACAGAGACCGCAGTGAGCACAGCTGGTCCGCACCTTTCAGTCACGATTCTGTTCATTTTTCCATGACACTGTCCCAATATTGTAGACAAATATATTTTGTGTGTATGGCTAAAATGTTAGACAGTACCAATAACAGGGAAACATTTCTCAGTGAAAGTTGGTCAACCGGATAACAATCTGCAAACAAGTGATCATCTGTTTCAAATAAGTCACCGTATGGAACACAGGTAGTCACATCCAGTGTTTCTGACTTCAGATCCACACAAAGCCAGACACAAGTGACCTAGAAAAAACCTGAAAGGAATGGTTCAGTGATTTTGAAGTGGGGTTGTATGAGGTACTTATGCATAGTTAATATGTTACCTTATGGAGATGGTGATCAGTGATGTCATTTTACGGAGTTTGGAGGAGAAGTGTAACATATTAACTATGCACAAGTATCTCATACAAACCCACTTCAAAATCACTGAACTATCCCTATAATGGCTTAAACCACAGTGTAACAAGAGAGGAACGAGTGACTCTGTTCTGTGTTTCAAACTCACCTCCGCATCTGGTGTTGGGTTTGCAGCCCCTGACTTTGATGAGCCCACCCTGATCGGAGGAGACATTGCCATCAGGTCGGAGGCGGACAGAAACGCCGACCCCTGCACCTCCACAGGCTGCCTGTGGCAGAAGTGGAGCGATGGGAAAGTCTACATCCCTTACTACATTACCAACCACTTCTGTAAGTATCAACAAGTAATTTTTCTTAATGTGTATAGGGACAGACACATTTGACTCACTTAACAGACCATTTCTACATATTATAGCATTCAAACCAGTTGGCCACAACATTCAAACCTCTCAGAGAGACTCCAAAGATGAGTGCAACCCTTGCAAGGTGTTTGGGACGCCATGCACTGACCACTTGTTGATTTGTGTAACGAGACCAGAAATCGCCTCAATATTGAGCTCCTTGTAATAAATCCCTCTGCTTAAGAAATCCACAGTTTTCCGTCATCCTGAGTCAACGTCAACTCCATCAGTTTTGTCCATTAAACCACAGAGTGTTTAATATCGATTATGTCATTGCAGTGGCACTTGTCAGGGGTATGATGTATTAGGCCACAGTCAATTCTTGAGTTTGATGTGTTATAAGTCAAACAAAAGAATCTGAGACACTGACAAGGGCCAAAACATGAGGGCTCCAAGATTTAATGCTGCCTAAGATGATTGTGACTGTTTGTTTTTTCCCCTATAGGAGAATATTAATAATGGCTGCAGCCAGACATAGTGCTGTCAAAGAGAGCATCTGGCTACATTTCACAGATCATCTTAACCTGCTGTGTGTTTGTCCTTCCAGCCTCCCGAGAACAAGCCATCATCATTCGTGGACTAGAGTCGTTCTCTTCAGTTTCCTGCATTCGTTTCAGACCATACCAGAACGGTGACCACGAGTGGCTGAGCATCGAGTCCAGGAGCGGGTAAGGCTCTGGCTGACGTAGGTTCACTGCACGGAAGAATTCTTCTAAGGCGACATTGTTTTTTCTTCCTGTAAAATAGTTTCAACAGTGTAATGAATCATCCTGCACTCTGGAGTGTTTACTTATTCTATGTCTAATGATAACGATTTCTTGATTTTTTTTTACAACTGTATAAATTCTGCCGGTTAGCAACCATCACTCTGGGACCTAGGCTGTCTAGTAAATCTGCAGACTTATCGGCCAAGGTGGAGGTTCTCTACAGCAGAGAGCAGGCTATTGACACTGTCGACTCACATTCAGCATTATCGGCTGCTGTAAACTCCAATCAATATCAAAGACAGTTGCTCCAAAGCTTGTTGTCTTTTCCTGACACATCATAAATATGAGGGAATCAAATCGCTCTGAAATCAGTTTCATTGAGTGTCTTTACGATACGATACGATGTCCATCTTGAGGTCTGTGTCTAGACATTGCAAGTTGCCCGTTGCAGCTTTACAGCATCTCAGTCTTCCCTTTCACTCACTAAAAATGAAACGTGTGAATTTCAGTAACTACAAAAAGTTCATACTTTTAGAAAACAGGGGCTCTAGAGCATTATAATGCAAGAATCAATACAATGATATCTTGTATGATCATGTGCGTTTCCACAGCTGTTACTCCTTCGTGGGTCGTCAGGGCGGTGGTCAGACAGTGTCTCTGAGTCGTCAGGGCTGCCTGTACCACAGCACCGTCCAGCATGAGCTGCTCCACGCCCTCGGCTTCAACCACGAACAGACTCGCTCCGACAGGGACAGCTACATCAAGGTGTACTGGGAAAACATCATCGACGGTGAGGATTGAAGGTAGAACCAGGAGGGTCGATGGTTAGATCCCTTGGTCCTCCAGTCCATGTACTGATGTGTCCTTGGACAAGACACATAGGCCCAATCCCATTTCTCATTTCCCCTTGCAACGCAGTTACAAGAGAAAGCGGTTAAAAGTCTACCCCTACGAAATGGGACACTCCTTCGAAAGCGATACGTCATCCTGAGGACGACGCAACGTGTTCTTACCGGAGATTCAACATGCCTGGAATGGCGGCGATATCGTTGTAAAGATGCTGTTGCAGTTACTATGGTGACATACGCATACTGTTATGAACAAACGTGCTCATAACAGTATGTTGGGCATGACAGGACAGGTGAATCACACTGAAAATACCACGTGGCCTTATGATGACGAAACAGCACATCACATCAGTTGATAACGTTACATATGTGGTAATAATATAACACATAACGCTGCTTTGTGACTAGCGATTTTTTGTGTGTGTGTGGCTTTTATGAAGAAAAGCGCCGTAATACATTGAAACAACGAACAAAGGTTGACACACTAATTTGTGTGTTTCTTTGGTCGCCTTGGACATTTTTTTCAGCCAACTTGCCCGTGATTCACAAGGCATATCTCACAGCCCTCCGTTTGGAGTGTGGGTCTGTAAAATTTCAGTTTGGAGGGCCAGAGGGAATTGAGACACCCCTACCCCAACACGTGAACGTGCAAAACCGAGGGGTAGGGCTAAGGGGTAGGGGCCAGGGGTGAAATGTGATTGAGCCATAACCTTGCCCAAGGACACAATCATTCAACGCTGCTTTTCTGTCACTGATATGAAAGAACAATGCGGCGGGTATAGAGATGCAGTATAAGAATGTGTGTGAATGTGACTTGTACTGTAAAGCTCTTTGAGTCGTCATTGAGACTACAACATCACTTTATAAATGTAGTCCACATACTGTTTGACTGCCCATGGTCGAAAGCACCTACAACGGGAGCCTGAGCATCAGAAACTAGGGCTAAAATCCACAAGAAATAAAAAGATTCATACCATCAAATGTGTTTTAATTTGACATATTTTCTATTACCTCCGCAGACATGGTGTACAACTTTAACAAGATTGACACTCTGAACCAGGGGACTCCTTATGACTACAACTCTGTCATGCAATATGAGAGGTATGGATGGATACTTCATGATTGTCATCAACTTTACTAAATACATTTCATTTCTCTTTCTCCTCCGGTGGACTTTGGAGACCTCCACTGTCTGTATAGACTTGTCCTGTACAAGAGGGCCGTTGATCCGTGATGTGATGGTGGTGTCTGTGATTCTTCAGGTACGCCTTCTCCAAGAACAACTATCCCACCATGGTGCCCATTCCCAACAGCAACGTGTCCTTTGGCCAGGCCACCCAGATGAGCAAGAATGACATCGACAGGCTGAACAGGCTGTACCAGTGCTGTAAGTGTTCCGTGGCTCAGTCGAATCATTGACCGACTTCAACAAGAAGACACCTAAAATATTAATAAGACAGACTAAATCAAATGTCAACCTACCCTCTAATGTTAAAATCAACACAACTGGAATAGTCACGTACCAAACATCTCAGTCCCACTTTTGCACAATTCTTTCAAAAAAAGTTCCTCTAACTACAGCAACATGCATTGCCTCCGCAGAAACTCCACGCGACTATTGACCAGCTGCCCGGAAGACGTCAGCGCAGACGAAGGTGGTGAGGGGTTTTGGGGCATGAGGGGAAATCTGAAAAAAATAAACTTGCAAACTGCAGATTATGAAAATTAATTTACTGTGTTTTGATTTGAAAAAAGGTTTTTATCACATTAAATAGATGATCAAGTTTGACCACTTCTGATACACTTACCTACCATTAAGCTTTGTATTATAACAAAGATGAAACACCAGGGTGCAGAGGAGAACTTGTTTCAGGAGCTACTGTACCACAGTCCATCGTCCACCAGACAGTTTGAAGACCCACGTTTGAAGAAGTAGAGGTATCACAGCCGAATGTTTCCGTAGTATTTGATTAGAGGAAGGTCCTGTATGTTTGTAAGCTTAGCGCATTTGGTTAATTAAATTTCTCAGACAGGAGTTGTGTTGCCTGTTGCTCGATCACAGCTTCAAGGAGGCGACATCGTATCCTTTTAAAGACAAAAATAACTGTGATGGTTAAAGGTGAATATTTAAGATGTATTGACCGTTAAACTTTATATCAGACTGCACAAGAACGAACATGTCAGAAGCAAAAACCTACGACAAAATAAAAGCAACGATAACCCCATTCTGTCGCTGGCGTGAAAGCTTGCATTGACTGGATACAGGTTTTCGAAAAAATATTAATAACAGCCTAGCGTGCTGATGGAATCAGCGGGGCCGGATTAACACCCTAGGGTGCCCCAGGGTGACTACTCTTGAATTGCCCACCCCCCCTCTGATTTTACACATAAAAAAGTGACATTTACTATGACAAGAACGCCATAGATTTACAAAACCATATATATAAAGTACAGGCTTATTGTACATACAATAGAAAAAATTAAGACCCAACCAAAAAACGACAAATGCCATACAAGACCTTCCCCTGATGCTCACATCTCAATGCAACACATCATGCACCTAAATATATATGTATATTTATATATACATATATATTGCACCTGAATTTTTCTTTTTTTGTACTTGTTTGCATCTCTTCCACTATATATATATATATTAGAACATTTGACAAGAATTCTTTTCTATTTATCAAGCATCTCTTTTAAGCATAGCAGCTGTACATTATAGATAATATTAATTAATTATAAATGTTATCAGCTCCATCAGGCCCATTCAAACTGGCTCCCCCAGATTTCCTTTAATACATTTTGATTGTAAAAAACTTTGTACTATGGCTTGTCTGAATACTTTATGGAATTTTTCACTAAGAGATGTTCATCCATATGGTCATCAAGACTTTGAATTCAGTGTTTGATCATTAGTCACTCTCAATAAGTAGCTTTCCATCTTGCTTTAGTCCATTTTGAAATGATGTGCACCAATGAGTCATCATCACATCCATATATTATCTGGACTGGTACTCACTGGTTGCTGCTTGAAATTGCGAGTTTCATTCCGTGCACGCGAATGTGAATTATTTTTAACGCAAGATACCATTATCTTTTCCGATATCGCTGCCGCAATGAATTGTCTCCTTTCTCCTTTCCTTTCCTTTCACATAGGAAGCTGCAGTGTACCATATGCTAAAGGAGATAGGATAGGAAGCATTGAAGCTTCTTCCCTATGCATTTAGAAAATCCGAACAGCTCTTATCAGCTGTTAATCAAATACTTCCGGGTCACTTCAAGATTCAGGAAACTTCCTAAGACAATTTGACAATTCAACTGTACCCCTGGTCTCATTGTCTTAACCATTTGGTTTGATTAATACTCCCCCCCTCCGTGTAAGTCTCCATGATGGTACGTCGTGTTGTGCTGCGTTCCAGTTCCACTGCGACTCGGGAGGTCCCGGTTTCCGAGGTATAATGGAACGCAGCATTAAATACTGTTTAATTGGCGCATTCGCGTTGAATTTCCAGCGCTGCGGGAAAACCGAAAATGGAATCAGTGGTGCACCACCATAAAGTGTCCCCTGCCGGGTGCTCAGTTGGTTGCGGTTTGCAATTTTACCACCAGATGCAGCCAGAAAAGTACAAAAATTACACACTTGGGGCTTTAAACTAAAAAATGTCAACTCTTTAATCTCACTTTCACTTTCCATTCATTTCTTCAACAATCATCATTTAATTCATCTCATTTATCATTTTAATTCCCATAGTTTGTCTCGTTTGATCTGTAGATCTTCATCAATATCCCGTGTCTGCCAATTTGTCCTCCACTTTAGCAGCTGTCAGGTTGAACTGACAGTCCCTGAGGGCCTTCAGCAGCTCGTTGGTTTGGGCCTCGGCACCCCGACTCTTCCTCCAATCCTTTAGCAGTTCCACCACCGTCTCCTCCAGGTCCGTGGGATGCCTCCTGTAGATGGACTCCAGCTTCACTTCATTCAAACCAAGTTTGCGGCCCAGTTTGCGCCACATCTTTCCCAGGTTTTCTGCGATCACCTCTGTGGCAATGTCCAGTTTAGCTGAAAGAGGAGGAGACAGGGATTTTTTTTTTCCTTCCTGCACAAATTGGTAGAACTGCCACAAAATATAAATAACAAAGGACAAAATGGTTTAAATAATTGAGAAAAAAAACTAATAGTTCTCATCATAAGTGCTGTAACTCATTCAGCCTCTCCTCAGTCATCCTCCCACTAGCTGCGGCTATTGTCTCTGACTGGGACCAGCAGAAGTAGAGTTTACTCTCACTTTCATTAAATGTGTCACCGCCATTATTTGCAAAACATTTTTTACACTTGTGGCAACGAGCGTTGTCTCCATCCATTTCGGTGAAGTACAACCAGACTTTCGAGCAGGTGCTGCGTATGTGACGGACAGTGGGAGCCGGCACCAGGGCAGCTAACGCTACGACGCTGCTCCGACGTGGGAGCGTTAGCTGCTAACAGTGCCGACGTTATTAGAGACGATAAAGTTTATCGTTACCACAGTCTTTCATAATTAATACCGGATTTCAGTGCCCATCGACTATCGTAGCCTTATTAATTTTTCCCACCAAGATTCAGCGAAGAAGAATACAAAGGTCAGAGCCAATCAGAGACGAAGCCCCGCCCTTCTCTTTACTCTGATTGGCTTCTTCTTCGCTGTATGCTGGTGAGAAAACAAAAAAAACGCTACACGCACAGACAGACGAGCTAAATGTCAGGCGACAAAGGACATTTTTTGGGGGGGGTCCCACTCTGGAGCCCCACCCAACTAGAAGTTGTCAAAGAGACTGAATCTATATCGTTCACAGAGAACATCATCAGTGTCCCGTGTATTGGTTATTGCACACGTTTCCCCATTAAAGCCCCGTAGAGAACGTGAGGATTATGTGAACAGGAAATCATTTCACAGCATCAATGTTCAGGTATTTGATCATAAGCTATTTTAACGATCAGTAAAAAAGTCAATAGCAGAAATCATTCTCAGGAATCCTATTGAAAAATATTTTCTGTATGTAGGCGTGCTGTGCAAATTAAAAATAGGTTCGGAACAAGAATTTTATACTGCAAATCCTGCAATTGCATAACGCATAAGAACTTTTACTGTAAAGAACATTTACTGTCCAGGGAACACGGCTAATGCATCAATACATCCAGCCTGCAACTGCACATCATACAGTAATATTAATCACATGATCAGTATCACGATGGCAAACTTGAAATTGTCCGTGGCCCTCACTGCGTGTAGCGCAAAGCTACATGCAGTGAGGGCATCGCTCCGGCTGAGAGGAATCAGACCTCTGGAACTAGACATTGTCAAGGATAATGAATATATCTTTCACAGAGAATATCATCGAGTGTCTCGTGGATTCTGACAGAAACCCTCACCCGCAGAGTGAGCCTATCACACTACTTACGCCGACATCGACTTAAAGGGACAGTTCAGTGATTTTTGAAGTGTTGTTGAAGGGTTGTATGAGTTACTCATGCATAATTTATATGTTACCTTATGGAGATGGTGATGAGCGATGTCATTTAACGGAGTTTGGAGGAGAAGTGGAAGTAGCGTAAGTCTGAGTCCCTCTGTTGCAGAGAGGACCACCGAAGAACATCTCTTTTTTGCCACATTTTTAAACGTATCTTAAAAAAAAAAGATCCGTTCAATTTTTCACTGCTTCAGTTTGCCGCCAGACAGCCGTTTAAGTTTGCACTTTTTTTTTCAAGCGTACTTCTGCCATGTATTACTGCGGCAACTCGTACCGGTGCAGAGAGTCAGCGTTTTCAGTCATTGAATAGACAAGATTATTTTGATTTGTCTGAGTGACCGGGTCATCTCATCCATCATCAGAACAATTGCCACCCAACCCCCTGACAAATTTGTCAGGAGCCGCCACTGGATTTAAGCTGTGACATTCTCTATGTGTAACTAATACATCATTAATCTAGTTTTGATTATTGTATATTTTTATATACTCCACATCTTAGATATCATACAATGTTAAATTTCTTGCATTGCAAGTGGTGATAAGTGTTGGACAAATAATGGTGTAAACACCCTTGGGGTGGGGGGTGGGCGCCGATCAAAGATCTCGCCTAGGGCGCCAACGAACGCAGAACCTTGTGGCTGTGAGGCAACAGCACTGACCACTACACCAGCCATTATTTATGAAGGTGAACATTAACGATTTGTTTGAAAAAAAGACTGAATCCAAATATTTAATTTGAAAAACAAAACAAAAAACCCATCACTGTTTTGACACTCAACCCTCAGTTTCAAATAGCTTCTTCAACTTGACACAACTTGTGGCCCGGATGTTCGTCCACATGAAGAGCGAGGTTCGGTACCTGTCTCCTCCCGGTCCGGGTGGCTGCCGATCCCACAGGGGCTTTCGAAACTCTGCAGCATGTCCGCCAGGTCTCTCCGCCGGATGTGTTCGAGGCACTTGGACAAGAACTCGGGTTTCTCCGCTCCCAGCTCGCCTCTCTCCGTCAGCAGCTGGAAGAGCCGGACTCCGCTGCTGATCTTCTCCATGTCCTTCTTCCCGATCTTGTCCCGACACAGGAACTTCATCTTGTCCAGCTCGTCGCCGGACAGCTGGTTCGAGATCTCCAGCAGGACGCTGTTGAACTGTAGCGAGCTCATGTCTCTTCGACAGAGTGACACATCCGCTCAGCAGGAAACACGTCACTTTCATTTTCACTTCCGCGTGTTTCTCTACTTTTTATCTTTTTTTAATCAATAACTTTATTAAGAATGGTTTGAACGTACATATAACACAAATACACGTACAAACAACAACAACAACAACAACAAATATATAATGATCAATTCATATTCCAGGGAATCTACAAAGTCCATCAAGGGTAATCAGTAGGCAGTCCAATTCATATCGTCAACTATAGTTGGAAGGGTTCCAACATCCGTCATGTGGGGTCACAAGTCTTGAATATATTTGCACAGTCTTCATAGCTTTACATTCTTTGAATATTTGATGGAGTCCAAATATTCATTGATTTCATACTCAAACACAGGAAAGGAGGGTTTAGAGTCCCTGAACTTACATCTGTGGATGTGATATTTAGCAAGCAGAAATAAAAGATTCATTATTAATTATTCTCTGTCTTAGGCTCCACTAAACACCAAAGAAAACATGCTTAAAACAGAAAGACAAATCTGTAATCGAATGAGATTGGATGAACTCAAGAACATTTGATCAGAATTTCTCTGTACAGGAACATTTCCAAAACAAATGGGAAATATTTTTCATCTTAGCTTTTACAGAAATAGGATTCAGATTCAATGTTTGGTTTATGTCACAGTGAGTGGCATTGTAAAAATACAATAGAATTTTGTAAAATATAAAATCTCCCTCTCTCTGTCGCACAGTGCTGCCACCAACTGGTGAAGGAGTGTGGCTCAGGGTATGGTATTACAGCCTTTATTGTTTAAATGTAAAAAAAGAAAAGAAAAGAAAAGGTTTTGTTTCAGTTTTGTTCCCTTGGCAAATGAAACAAAAACAAATGAGTTTCCTCTCCACAACTTTTTTTTGTAAAGGATCACGTGAATTCAAGGTTCAATATCAGTAACCTTCTCTCTGTCATATTATGCACAGTAAAGCATAACATGTTCTATCGTTTCTCATGTTTCCCGTTTCATTTAATATCCTCTACCCGGGTTCTCCCCCTGCTTCTCATCACATTGTCTCTCCCATTAAACATCTTCCTCGTCTCTCTTTTGTAGGCATAAGTGAAAGTGTAAATTAAATGCAAGTCAATTTTTCTGAGCTATGATTGTGGCTGTCTTGATATTGAAAAAAAAGGCTTTGTTTTATATGCGAGTCATAACTCCAAGGCTCCTCACAGTAGAGCAGGAGGCCAAGGTTATACTATCCAAGGTAACTACCCTGCAAAAAGTATTTTCAAAAAATGTAAAAAATGCTTATTTGTGATATGCTTTAACACAGTTTAACAGCAGCAGCAGTAGTAAAGTCTGCAAATATTTAACCACATTTTAGAACATTCGACTTATTTCTAGTAGGGCTATTTTTGCAGTGATGCTCAGATAATGTTTCTCTGAGGTGTTAAACACAATGACCTCGGTTTTGTCTGAATTTAGAAGTAAAAAATGATGTCTTCCAGATTTATGCCTTTAAGAAAATCCGGATGTTTGTCTACCTCCTAGTTATGTTATTAGATCATCCAGGATGCCTGTATTGACATACTGTAAGGTATATGAGCGAACGTTGGGCGGCGCTTATACGATTATTTTACCCTGGATTTTGGCATTCGAAGAATCGACAAATAGAAGATAATATCCAATTAAATCACCATTTGTTTGGGGCTAGATTTATCTCAGCGTTACTGTAAAGATATATTTTATGCAACATCTGAACAGCATATCAAATAAAACAGGGTTTTCACAGACCTTTTCTTTACAATACATTACAAACACATTGATATTGTACTTTTCTCGTACAGGTCTGCAATTGATCAAATAATCAAAATCAAGTGAAATGCACGAATCTTTAATAAATGTGTACAATCCAGGTAGTTCCTCACTCATTCATAAGCGGTCAGCTTAATGAGACTCAAAGTCGGAGATGGAAAAATCGTGCATATACACACCCATGCAATGTTGTGAAATGAGCCACTGGCATACATTTTTTAAATAGATATTACCATGTCACAGTTTGTAGTGTTTTATTGATGCTGTCAATACGACATGGCAACTGGTGGCAGGAGGAGGACGTCTGCGGAGGGACATGGGTGGTCTCAGCTCGTACAGGATTCTGAAGGAAAATGTTCCTTTGTAATGTATCGCTGAATATCCAAACTAAAAGTACACTTGCACACACATTAATAACAGCAGTAGGGTTTGCTAAAAAAGGAAATTGTATGTGCAGTTTGTGCTCTAAGTAAGTCATATCCCACAACCAAGTGACAGAGACAACATTTGTCGGCTGCATTGGAAGATGTTTTCCCAGGTATCCTTCCACATATAGTTCAATAGGTCCATGTTTAGGGTTGCTAGTACATTAAATAAGGAATATGAAAGTATACCCTTGTCATTGTGAAAGTCTCTAATTGACTGACCAGTGGTCCCCTTTGTGGGCCACAAACCCTTTTCAACACATGAGACAAAGTTAGAAATGCATACTCATAAAAACAAGAGAGCAAAGTAACAAACAATATAGAAATACAATGTTTTGACCTAAGAGTGACAATACATCGCTGAAAAAGGTAATAATACATTCTATCAGTCTGGGTAGTTTCAAAATATTTACAGCACGGGGCTGGATTTGACAATACACAGACAGAACCTTATTCATGTGAACGCTTATTTCAGTCTAAAGTTACATTTTTCGTCCTTCAGAAATGATATCCAGTCACTCCCACGTGCTCTTGCAGCATGAACAATACAAAAACAAAAAAACAACAACGATATGCTATAAGTGAGTCAGTCTTTGTGTTTTGATTTGGAGCTTTTTTGAAAATGCCAAATGATTTGGAGGGTTAGTGTAAGGCAAGATAATAGAATTGAAACAGTCCTGCATTTCCTGGTTCCTGTGTTATGAAAACTTCCAGATGAATATATCTAATTTGGCCATTACGGCGCCATGGTGAATCTCATGTACGGTATAAAGGCGGGATTCTTTAATCCTAACTTTTCCAAAGATGCAGCGTTCTGACATTATATTTAGTATGATGGCATTACGCTGTTTACACACGACACACACATGACTACTGGTACAATAAGTAATTTTTTAATTAATGAGGAGGAAGATTTTTTATTTTAATCAAACATGTTGAGATTAAAGTCGAATTAGCCCTAAACTTCAATGTTTTGTGGCACCAGTTTAACAGCTACATTAACTAACGTTAGCAAAGCTAGCCTATAGATTCATTCATTCATTCATCGTCTACCGCTTTATCCATTTAAGAATCGCGGGGGGTCGCTGGAGCCAATCCCAGCTAACATTGGGCGAGAGGCGGGGTACACCCTGGACAGGTCGCCAGGGGCCACATACAGAGACAGACAACCATTCACTCTCACATTCACACCTACGGTCAATTTAGAGTCTCCAATGAACCTAACCCCATTCTGCATGTCTTTGGACTGTGGGAGGAAGCCGGAGAACCCCCACGCATACATGGGGAGAACATGCAAACTCCACACAGAAAGGCCCTGGTTGAACCGGGATTCGAACCCAGAACCTTCTTGCTGTGAGGCGAAGGTGCTAACCACTACACCACCGTGCAGCCTTGCTTATAGATTCAGCCTGTCAATAATAATATCGCAACTTTACAACTTGGTTAGAAGCTAGCGTTAGCTTAGCAAACTGGCTAGCAAAACATCAACATCCGGTTGTTTGGTGCTGCTGAAAAGTACTTCCTGGTCACAATTTTCAAATTATTGTCAGCATTTTGACTTTATATATATATATATATATATATATATATATATATATATATATATAAAAAAGCTTCCCCCACATTTTTTTCTTCTTATGTCTGGCCCTAATACTCTCCTGTACTTTTATGCTTTTTTCGCCGAAGGAAAAATAAATTCATGTGTCATTTCATAACATCAATTTTTATACTATAAATCTTGCCAGGCCAAGCTTTAATTCCAGTTAAATTTGAATGAATCACGAATGCGACTTGTGCTTCCAGGAATAAACGCCACTGAGCACTGTTCAGGCTGTGTGTTCACACTCAAAATGTAACAAATGTAACGATACAAGAGGAAGTACGAATCGATGGGCTGCTTGACACCGGAGCTCCTTCGAAACCCTGTTTTTTTAGCCCAACAACCAAAGCACAAGAGCCGGACCATATTGCATACAAGAGAAAAACATCAAGAAATCCCTGCATTTGTATAGAATTGTGCAAAACAGATTCAGTCCTGTTTGTCTGAGCTGTTCAGATCGATGGCAGAAGGGGAGGATCTCCGTCAGCGTTGAAGCCCACCGGTGAGATACCAGGACCGTGTGGATGGATTGACAGAAACGCTGCAGTTCAGTCCTGTGGGAGAGGCGGGAGGTATAAACTTGCTCCTCGGAAAAAAAAGGATTCACATTAGGTCGCTGGTTTGGCATTATTTTTCTCAGACATCCTGAAGATAATGGCTTGTTCCTTTGAGTTACATCCAATAAATAATTGTTATGCATTTTGTGATCATAAGTCCTGTGGTGAAGTATTGTCTGCTACTAGCTGGATTTTTGGTCAATGGCTGATAAGATTATGTCTGGTTATGACTGGCTTGTTTTTAAAATGTAACAAATTGACAGCCAGTTTCTCCGCTAAGGGAATTCTAACGTGAGCACTTCCTAAACAACATGAATGCAAAAAAATCGTCATATTTTACTGTTTGTGTACAGGCTGGGGGCGTTGGCTTGTGGCCGTTTGTGCTTGTTTTGTCCTCCGATCCAACGGCAAGCAGCTTAACAGCAGTCGGTGTGGGATACGGGCCGCGAGCGCGGCAGTGTTGGGGTCTGATTGGTTGACGAGGGTGAAGTACCGCTGTCCCGGTGGTGGTTGTCCCGCGCTGCCAGTCTTTTGCCCTGCTCCTCCTTCATGAAGAGCTCCACCATGAGGATCTTCTCCTTGTGGATCTGGAGGCTGATGTCCTTGGGGATGTCGGGGATCAGCCAGTCGACAAAGTCGCTCATAAGCATCACCACGTTCTGCACAGGACAGGGTGGACAAAGAGTCAATGGGAACACACTAATGAACATCTTGTTGAAAAGAAGGAGTTACTGGCATAGCAACATTGAAGCAAGATGATTCAACCAAGCTAAGGTGTGTTTACATCTCGTTTTTCGCTTTTGTGATATCTGATTGCAATGCTTATTTGTGATATGCTTTAACACAGTGTAACAGCAGCAGAAGTAATAAAGTCTGCAAATATTTAAAGTTTGGCAACATTAACCATCATAAGCTCCTGTTTATGCAGTGTAACAGCGAGGGAGTTTTACCAAGCAGTTAATGTGATTTTTTTTTTTAACAAAATCACTCAAAAAGTTATCGACGGATTTGATCAATGATATATAACAGCGCTTTTTCTCTCACATATCATTCAAACACTGCCGTCACCGTCATAGGGGGCAATTTATGGTTGAGTGTCTTGCACAAGGACACATCGGCACATGGACTGGAGCAACCGGAGGGGGTCAAACCATCGACCTACTGGTTAGAGGATGACCCGCTTCCAGCTTATATGGTTGTGAAATACAATTGTCCTTCTGTGGGTTAATCAAATAAATCAAAAGAAAATATGTATATGACCACAGGAGAGGCAGATAGCCACTACTCTCCAAGACTCTGTCCATTTTCACTCAGTTAATCACCTCATATTTCACTTAGAAGCCAAAAATCCATCAGATATGAATGACTTGTTTGCTTTGCCTACGTTAAAATATGAATGACAAAAGCGAGTGATGTGTCACGTTCGTCGTTCTCAACCTGAAACACAATAACGAAGGCAAGGCGGGCGGCCAGAATGGCCCAGAACTCCTTGGATAGTTCATACGGTGTGTTGGACCAGGGCGGCTCTCTGTAGTCCTTATATCTGGGAACAAAAAAACAAGATTTATTTGGAGACATATTAAAAATGGGCTTCTTTTGACTCACCTATATTCACCTGTTATAACTCAAGAGAATCAACGACCGACACAAATGAGAAATAACGACATTGTATGATCAGACAGCGTTCACATTTTAAAGTGAAAAGCTTACCTGCATGTTTCTACCTTGTGGCCCAGGTTCATCGGCTGCTGCGGGGCTGTGCCCGGCTGGAAGTCACTGACGTTGAAGGACGACAGGGTGTGATCGATGAAGCCATGCATGGTGCCATCGGGGCTGTACATGTACTGGTAGACAAGCCGGGGGATGAAGTCAGAGGTGAAGGAGATGACAAAGGCCTGGGGGGAGATAGAACTTCTTATAATCTAATATAAGACATTTTTTTACAAGACAAAAGAATTCGATAAGGTGACACTGACTCGTGACATTCAAAATGTTTCATTGTCCAGCCACGTGTGAGTCTGAGGGCGGATTGATTCCACTGGCCATCCGAATATGTTGAAGAAAAGCTATTGACAAATCATTGGCTGCAAAAATGCATGTGGGGAAAATATTCTCCAGATTAAAAAATGCCAGCACTTATCACTTATCACCTAAGGCCAACATTTATCAATGTGACCCCTGACCTTATTTTTTTCAGACCAGCCCTGGTGTGTTTTGGGATTGTAACTGTATAATGACTGTAGAACATGTAGACTTACATTAACAATGACTGCTACCTTGCTGAGGCCTCTCAAGAGGTTGTACCAGATACCTGCAGAGAGACACAACTTTCATTAAGGGAAGAAAGGAGTGAAACAGCAGTACATACAAACCTTCACTAGGTGACACAATCAGCCTGGACAGACGTTGTAGCACTATTACAGGGAATGTTAGAGATGTTAGGTGCATGTTAACCTGCTCTATATATCACTGCACACTATAGTACTAATGCAACTATAGCTCTGAGACTGATTTCCATCTCTGTCAGGTTATTTCTGTACATTATGAAGACCAGCTTACCGAAAACCTGAAACGTGAATAGTTTGCTGGTGCAATTCAGGATGCTCTGACCTCCAAGAAGCACAACATTTATCATGCCAGCACCTTTGCTTGAAGGATAGACTAACATTTTTTTTATTTCATGTGGATTGAAACTTTCTCCTGTTCATATTGGAAGTAACAACAGTCCCTTCCTAAGTGAAATGATTTCTAATCTTGAGCCAACGGTAATGTGACGCTTCAACCATCTGAAATCTCTCAGTACAATCTTGTACAAAACAATATTGACCGAAAGTTGGTGGATTTGGTTAAGACTGCCTTCAGCTGCTGACATGTCCTTCAGCTGAACTTGCCTTTCACACAAAACCACGAACTTTGGAATTTCGTCGTCAAAGAGGTATCGATGAGGTGGGTGAGTCAGTAATGGCATCAACACTTAACTGAACGTTTGAGGATGAGGCTCGCTTTTTCTGAGGTAGTGTTCTAAAAATTCACAGTTCATCTTCCTGCTCTTCAATCCTAATAAAAGCAATCCAGCTGAAAACATCGAGGGGAATAAACACACACAAATGTGGGACGACCTGTATGATCTACTTTCCTCGTCATTGCAGTCGGGGGCAGCAAACACCTACCAATGTCTTTGGCTTTGGCTGCGATGGGCCTGCGCAGCTCCATGACAAACTTCTTGGCGTCCAGGCGGATCTCGATGATGTTATTCAGGAGAGCGAAGAGCGGAGCCAGAGGGAAGGAGGCCACGAAAAGAGTCACCATTCCGAACTGGATGACTACAGAAACGGGGGGAGGAAAAAATGAGCAGAGGTTACTGGATGAACGCATCGTCAGCACAGACACAATTCAGCAGTGGCTGAACTGTTAACCAAGTCTGTGTGGAATAAATTGTAGAACAAATCAACATCTATAAGCTAAAGATAAAGAGGAGAATGAACCCATTTTATCTTTGCCAAAATTACATACAGCACGTCTACCTTTTACCTTTAATCTACAAATCTACTTAAATTCAATTTTTATTAGTGTGGTGAAAAAAAGATGCTTGTTCGCATCACTGCCTCATCTCACACGCTTCGTCACTTCATCCAGAGTGGACAGATGTTTTATTTCTGTCGTATACACGTTGAGCCGAGTATCTGTGAAAAGATGGATGGTGTTCTGGGAGGTTGGAGAGCTGCGAGCTGCACTGGGGGCCGAAAATGTTAGTTAAATCACAGAGGGATTCATTAATCTTTAGCAACTTGGTGGCAGCAGAACAAAGAACAACTAAAAGGCCCAATCCCATTTCTCATTTTTACCCCTACCCCTTCCCGTTGAAACGGAGTTACAAGGGAAAGGAAAGTCTACCCCAATGAAATGGGACACCCCTTCGAACGTGATACGTCATCTCTGTCACAGTCTGCATTCTCCTCACCTCAGTCATCTCATGCTCCCAGTACTTTTCCACCTGCCCCTCCTCCTCAAGCCAACTCCACTCACCTGTTACCACAGCTGCCACTGGTCTGCAATCAACCGACTACAAATGTTGCTCTCCACCATGCACTCACTGCCAGATTGTTTATTGTTCTCATGCAAGACTCTCCAGCGTTGTTCGGACTGCTTTCCTGGTATCGACCTTGCCTGCCTCTGACTACCCCGTCTTGTCGCCTTCCCGGATATCACCTCAGCCTTCTGTCCCCGACCACGAGCTTCGTTCCGTCCCTCCTGGTTTCTGTCTGCCTCTCCTCTGGGCTGTTTTGTGAATCCCTGCTACGGCTCCTCGACTCCCCACCTGGCCTTGACTCTCCCTCTCGTCTGTCCTCTCTGGTTTGTCTGCTCCGCTGATCGGCTCTTTTGGTTTCGAACCCCCTTCTCTCCTGATTACGTCTCCGGCCTGTCCCCTAACTGAACCTTCGCTCTACCCTGAGCCGCTCAGTGAGTACGGCGATTCCTGAACTATTGCCATGTGTACTCCCGTTCGACTCGGCTGAGTCGACTCCCCAACTCACCTGGGAGGCTCCAGAGACTCGTCGCCTGCAGCCTGCTCTGAACTCTATCCTGTGCTGCTTTACTGCTTTGATTCCTGTGTGTGATAAATAAAGGTCATTACCAACTATACCTGTATTCTCGAGTACTGCAATTGGGTCGTAAACACACCCATTACAGTACAATCTGGCCAAAGATGGACCCATGGCACTCGACGTCACCACAGAATCGCTTCGATAGGATCGAGCACAATCTCCAGCATCACAGAGCCATGATCTCCTCCTTCCAAGCTGATATTCGCCTGACTGTTTGAACCAGGAGCAAGCGTTGGTTGCGCTGGCCACCCAGGTGCAGCAGCTGACTACCACTCTCGCCCAAGCTACAACTGGTGTCTCTTCTCCAACTCCGACATCTCCGGCCCCAGCTCCCGTTCCGCTACTGGAGCCCCGGGTGGGAACCCCAAAGCGCTACACTGGAGACCCTGTAGCCTGCAGCCCTTACATCACGAACTGTTCCATCCTCTTCTCGCTCCAGCCTCATACCTTCGCTTCTGAGGACTCTAAGTTGGCCTTCACCATCAACCATCTGACAGGCAGAGGGCTAGGCCGAGTGGGTTAGTCGCACTCCAGCCTGCTCGTCCTTCCAAGCCTTCGCCGCGGAGCTCCGCAAAGTGTTTGGCGAGGTTTCCCGAGGTCCCGATGCCGCTTGTGGTCTACTGGGTCTGAGCCAGGGGGAACGACGTCGTCAGGGGAACCTATGCCTCTACTGCGGCCAGGCCAGCCATTTTGTCCCCTGAGTCACCAGTAGGAGGGGGAATACTGGTGAGTCGTGCCTCCAACCTCTCCCCCAACCCACACTGGTAACGTTCATAGACTCTGGCTCGGATATCAACATTATTTATGAATAATTGGCTCGACAACTCGGTATCCAGCGGGTCCCTCTTCCTCGTCCAGTTCCTGCCAACGCCCGCGATGGACACCTGCTAAGGACAGTCACCCACCTGACGGCACCGGTGCGCATTTATCTGTCTGGCAACCATCATGAGACCGTCCAGCTGCATATCCTCAGGTCTCCTCGGCTCCCACTCATCTTGGGTTTCCCCTGGCTCCGTCGTCACAACCCCAACATTGACTGGTCCACAGGCTCCATCCTGGGTTGGAGTACTTCCTGCCACCAAGTGTGCCTCAAGCAGGCGTCTGTGCCACGACCGGCCACCTGCTCCAGTTCCACCCCAGATCTGACAGGGGTTCCAGTCGAGTACAACGACTTCAAAGAGGTGTTCAGCCACCTCTCTACCTCCGCACCGCCCCTATGACTGTGCCATTGATCTGCAGCCCGGGTCGACGCCTCCCAGGGGCGGTCTGTACTCCCTGTCCTCCCCCGAGAGGAAAGCCTGGGATGTCTACATTAACGAGTCCCTGGCGGCGGGCATCATCCGTCCCTCCTCCTCTCCTGCTGGCGCGGTGTTCTTCTTCGTCGAGAAGAAGGACAAGTCCATGCGGCCATGTATCGACAACCGGGGCCTGAATGACATTACGGTTAAGAACCGCTACCCCCTCCCGCTCATCTCCTCTGCCTTTGAGCTCTCAGAAGACGCCACTGTCTTCTCCAAGGTTGATCAGCGCAACGCCTACCACCTGGTTCGCATCCGAGAGGGGGATGAGTGGAAGACGGCCTTCAACACTCCTTCGGGACATTACAAGTACCTCGTAATGCCTTTGGGCTCACCAACGCCCCGGCCGTTTTCCAAGCCCTGGTCAATGACATGCTGAGACATGCTGGACAAGCACGTTTTTGTTTACCTGGATGATTTTCTGATCTTTTCCAAGACCAACGAAGAACATGTTCACCACGTCCAGGCGGTTCTCCAGTGGCTCCTTGAAAACTCACACTTCGTAAAAGCTGAAAAGTTTGAGTTTCACTCCTCATCTGTCTCCTTCCTGGGGTACGTCGTCGGGAGAGGGAACATCCAAATGGACCCCGCGTAGGTTTCCGCTGTCACCGCCTGGCCCGTCCCTGACTCCCGCAAACAGCTCCAACGGTTCCTTGGCTTCGTCAACTTCTACAGGAGGTTTATTCGGGGCTACAGCACGGTCGCCGCGCCACTCACAGCCCTCACATCCTACAAGGTTCCCTTTCTGTGGTCCCCCGCGGCTTTCCAATCCCTCAAGGCCAGGTTCACGTCAGCCCCTATCCTCCAAATGCCCGTCCCTGAGAGACAGTTTGTGGTGGAGGTGGACGCCTCCACCCCCGCGCCTGCCCTCCTGACCGTCTGTTCGTCCCTGCCACTCTCCCATCTGACGTCCTCCAGTGGGCCCACAACTCCCGACTCACCTGTCACCCGGGGATCCAGCGCACTAAGGATGTGGTTCGGCAGAGATTCTGGTGGCCTACGCTGGAAGAGGACACCCGGGAGTTTGTGGGGGCCTGTCAAGTCTGCAGTCAGCACAAGCCTTCCCATCAGGCTCCTGCCGGCCTGCTCCAGACTCTGCCCGTGCATCACCGTCCCTGGTCCCACACCTCACTGGACTTCGTCACCGGGTTGTCACCGTCCCACGGCCACAGCCATTATGACCGTGGTAGATCGATTCAGCAAGGTAGCCCACTTCTTACCTTACCCTAGCTTCCCTCGGCCAAGGAAACGACCGAACTGGTCCTGCTCGACGTTTTCCGTCTGCATGGCCACCCAGTCGATGTGGTGTCGGACCGGGGACCGCAGTTTACCTCCATCTTCTGGAAAGAGTTCTGCTTGTTGGTTGGGGCCACCTTCCTTGAAGAGAGGTCTCCTGCCCGTCTGTCCAGGCCTTCATCCGCCGCAGCCGGAGGATCTGGACACAAGCCAGAGCCTCCCTCCTACGCTCTGCCGACCGTTACTCAGCCGGAGCAAACCGCTACCGTACCAGGGCCCCCTCCTACCAGGTGGGTCAAAGGATGTGGCTGTCCACCCGGGAATTACCTCTACGGGTGGAATCCAAGAAGCTGGCACCCAGGTTTATCGGCCCCTTCGAGGTACAGAAGGTCATAAACCCTGCAACGGTTAGGCTGAAATTGCCTCGATCCATGCGGATCCACCCGACGTTCCACGTCTCCAAGGTCAAGCCTGTCCGGGAGAGTCCGCTGGTCCCCGCAGCTTCGCCTCCTCCCCCTCCACCCCCTCCATGGTTGATCAATGGGGGTCCCACCTACACCGTCCATCGGCTCATTAGGTCTCATCGTCGAGGGAGGGGCCTCCAGTACCTCGTCGACTGGGAGGGATACTGCCCTGAGAAAAGGTCCTGGGTCCCTGCGCGACACGTCCTGGACAACGACCTCATAAAGTTTTTTCATCACCGACATCCCGACCAACCGTCCAGGACCTCCACTTTTACCAGGGGCACCGGTAGGAGGGCTCCGCTTCCCCAGTGGTCTGAGCCGCCCGACAGCAATGACGATGAGGACGAGGATGAAGTTTCCTCTTCTGAGGAGGATGAAGCACCCTCGGACGGAGAGATGGAGGTCAACAGGGACGTCTCTGACTAGTATTAGTATCCTGTGCTGCTTAACTGCTTTGATTCCTGTGTGTGACGTAAATACCAACTATACCTGTATTCTCGAGTACTGCAATTGGGTCCTAAACACACCCGTTACAACCTCGTAGGCCGATGCGACGTGTTTTTACCGGAGATTCAAAATGCAAACTCAAATTTGAATTCAAATTCAAACTTGGTGTGTATGTTCAAAAGACTTGCCTGTGAGTTTGGTCATGATACGTCATAGGCATCTTGAGTTATTATCATATATGCTATTTGTCAGACCAGATCAAGTAACAATGCAGATGGAATAATAGATTAAACAATACAAAATAATGACTTCATTTACAATTGCTGAGCTCCATGCTGTCGCTATTTGGTCCGAAATATGGTGATGCCTATCTTGCAGTTTTCACTGGTGAACATGCACAAGGCCAGAGTTGGACGTATCTAACAAACAATTACAGCAGGAGTAGAATGCAGCAGAATGCCAGGAGGCGTTGCCATTCTTTGGCATAAGAAACATGATCCACTGATCAGTGTGACTGAGCTTGAGGTGGACTGGTGTCTCTGCCCAGGAGAAACTATCTCCCTGCTCCCCGACTGACAGAGCGAAATTCATCGGTAATGAGTGTCGGCGGCGGCCCGCGAGGCAGAAGACACCAGAGCGAGTAGTGTTTTATGCCGCGTGATCCAGAGCAGAGAGGAGAGAGCAAAGGTAAGATAATTTTGAGTTAGTTCTGGTCTATTGTATTCATGTCCTTCGGAATCCTGTGCAATGATGTAGCTTCCTGATTTTTGTTTATTTATCACTCAACAGAATGACGGCTGAGCACCGGGGGCAAGGCTGAAGGCAGTGACTGCGTCGCTATGACATCAAAATTATACGGCGGTCCCCTGGGTATCATACAAAAAACTACTCTCACTGTATTGACCTTTAATTGAATAAAATAGATCCAGTTTGACAGCACAGTCCACTAAAGACAATCAGGATTGTTTAAACCCTGGTTGCATCATGCTTTATTGAGATTCCGAAGCAGTTGATCCAAGTAAATCGATGTGATAAAAACAGGCTGAGGCTGATGTACTAATACTCGAGAGAGATGGTCAAAGCTACGTTTGGCTCGTTCTTGATCAATATTTAAATTTTTTTAAAGTATCGATGACAAAACACACATTTTCTTAACAGAGCTACAGTCCACGACAAAACAAGTCACCTCTGAAAGGACTCAGCATTGATAATAGATTTAAATAGTCTTTATTTCAGACACATAAAAGTAGGTCCAAAGAAAAGAAAATAGAAATACCACACACGGACAACAAAACAAAATCTAGACATTGCAGTTCACAAGTCCCCAGTGATTAAGATACGCGAAGACATCTATTCCAATGTTTCCAATAACAAGATGGGTTCCTCGTGTCACTTTGTGTCGGCTCAGTCAATGCCCTAACAATTACATTTTTTGAGTCAATTAATGGACGCATACATTTGTACGTAAAATTCCTCAACACTGCATGAAAGGTGGGAACATTTCTAGTGACGAGCATGTGACTAGCAGCTCCCAACTTGGGAGCTCGAGCAAGGTTCATAGTGCATCATTAAAGGCCACCGGAAGCTTTTTCATTTTTGTTTTACTACAACTGCACCACAAGTGGGCAGTGTAGACCCACCATCTGTCAGTCTAGGAAGAAATAGATCTACACAGAACAGAATGAACTATATTTACTGACCATCAATCATCTCCTCTGCTGACTAATTTAAGCATAGCAACTGTATATTATAGAAAATATTAATCATAAATTGTATGAGCTCCAGCAGGCCCATTCTGGCTCCCCCAGATTTCCTTAAATACATTTCAAATGTAAATTACTATTTATACTATGGCTTGTCTGAATACTTGATGGTGATTATTTACTGAGAGATGTTCATCCATATCTCCCTGCAGTATGTCCTACTCATCAACCCCTTTAATTCAATGTTTGATCATTAGTCACTCAATAAATAGCTTTCCATCCTGCATGAGTCCATTTTAAAATGATGCGCACCAATGAGGAGAGTCATCATCACATCCATATATTGTCTGGAGTGGTCCTCACTGGTTGCTGCTTGAAATCAGGAGTTTAATTTCGTGCACGTGAATGTGAATATATAAAAAACGCATGACGCCGTTATCTTTTCCAAGACGCAATTTATAAACTGTAACGTGCGTCGTGACCTCAGTGAGTTCCCTTGGCACAGCATGCACACACACAGTTCTGACTTAGGATCAGCACTTTATTCTTTGACACACACTTAACTTAAAAATAATGTCCTTTCTTCCCTCTGCTCTCTGCTTTCTCCTCTCTTCTGCTCTAGTTCACGCTGCATAAAACAGGAGAGATGATTAGACCCGAGATGCAAACGAGCATCTCAGTGCAGGTGCTAGTTTAAAATCGAATTGTAAGAGCCTTGACTGAGCCAACATAAAGTGACACAAGGTACCCATCTTATTATTGGAAACATTGGAATAGATGTCTTTATGTATCTTAATCACTGGGGACTTTCAAACTGCAATGTCTAGATTTTGTTTTGTTGTCCTTGTGCTGTATTTCTATTTTCTTTTCTTTACTGATATGTGTTGAGGAATTTTCATCTATCCACCCCTGAGAAACTCTAAAGACGAGTCTTCTCAGGCACCAAGCAAGGTCATCGTATCTATGGCAAGCCGAAACAACCATTGAGCAACGGAAGTCTCTCTCGAGGTGTCATAGTCGTGGGGAGATGACGACATTACTCTAAACTAAATACGCTACAGAGACCGGGGATGGGCAATCTATCTTGGGACGCCCAACACTGTGAACCTGTTGATCTGTGTAGGGAACCGGAAGTCTCTTCAATATTGAGCTCTTATAATAAATACTTCTACTTAAGACATCCACGGTTTCCATCTCCCTGAATCAGCATCCACTCCGTCAATTATTCCATTTCAATATGGAACTACTTTTATGTGTCTGAAATAAAGACGAATCTAATCTATTATCAATGCTGAGTCCCCTCAGAGGTGACTTGTTTTGTCGTATACTGTAGCTCTGTTTAGAAAATGTGGGTTTTGCCATTGATACTTTCTTTTAAAATGTAAGTATTGATCGAGGACGAGCCAAACGTAGCTTTGACCATTTCTCTCGAGTATTAGTACATCAGACTCAGCCTGTTTTTATCATATAGATTTTTCTTGGATCAACTGCTTCGGAATCTCAATGAAGCATGATGCAACCTGGGTTTCCACAATCCTGTTTGACATTTGTGGACTGTGCTGTCAAACTGGATCTATTTTATTCAGTTAAAGTTCAATACAGTGAGAGCAGTTTGCATTTCAGCTATTCTTATTACACAAAAATGGTTATGGATGCTGCCATCTTGGGCTTTTGCTGTCATTCGGAGCCAGAGTCTGTGCAGTATTGTCGGGTCCAGCAGTGGTATCGGGGTTGATACATGCACTCCACCTATCAGAGGTCTCATCTGTCAATCACGACGCTTTATCGGTTGTAGCACAAAACGGTCCAGAATACGTTGCATTCGCGTTGAATTTTCAGACGCTGACGAAAACCCGAAATGGAATCAGGTGACGCCAGAAAAGTACAAAAATGACACAATGGGGCTTTAAATTTCTCGTTTCAAATATCCAATAACGATACTTTGCTGATACTTTCTCACACCTTTTGACATTCAGGTTAAGACTCACTCATCTCCATGTACTCAGGGCTGAGGCCCACGAACGGACCCAGCAGGTGGTCCTTCTCGTGGCGCTGCAGGCTGTTGTTCAGCTCCTCCTCCTGCTTCGAGTCCAACTCTGACTTCCTCCTCCGGAGAAGTTTCTTCAGCTTCCTGCACAGACCAACAACACAGTCAGCCTCAGCAATGGAGCCGCATCTATGCCGGACTTTTTACATATATTAAGAACAGAGATGAACACAATTTCTTGGTTAAGATTCCTGTAAAATTACATGAGATACTTTTCTTTTTGTTTTCGGTACTGAACTATGTTTTATGCTTTTTTTCTTTTTAGATTATTGGTCTCCCAGATATTGATAACCTCTCTTTTACATACGGTGGAAAGAGTATTCTCCTTCAAGACATACTGTAGAGATTTTAACCCAAAGTGATACTGTTAAGCAATGTTTGGAAGTGTGGCTCAGAAAATACACTAGAGCCCGACCTATTTGGATTTTTTGGGGGCGATGCCGATTTTGATATTAGGGAGTATAAGTATATATATATATATATATATTTTTTTTTTTTCTTTAAATCTGCCAATGATTCCAAGATGTCGTTATAAAACCTTCATGATAAAGAAATGTAATTGAGGCTTGATATTTTAGTTTAAACGTGAACTTTATCATAAATAAATGAAGTTGAATAAAGAAAATAAACATCTGGTTTACCTAAAACGTAAAACATAAATGCACATTTAAAGGCTCATATCAGTTGGCGACAATATTGGTCGGGCTCTAAACATATCTGCCAATACCGATGTGTCTGTGAAAGGCTGATATAATCGGCCAACCAATATATCGGTCGGGCTTTAAAATATACATTGACAAACAAAGACCTGGGCTGTGGTCAATTAGTCTATTTTGCTGAGGAAGGTTCCTCACTGAGAGAAAAGTGATTTTGAAATCTCAAAATGATCAGGAAAGGAGCTTTAATGCTTCCTATCTCATCCCCTTTATCATAAGAATCCCTGGACTGTTCTTTATGAACATCTCAAAATTCATCACGGCAGCAAGATATAACGCGATGTAACATCGTAGTTGCACCTGGGCAGATCCACGTAAATATGGAAACAACAGAACAGCTGATTTGTTCTCCTGACATGATCCAAACCAAAATCCTGGAAACCCATCCAAATCAATAAATATAGTTTTATTCTCTTCATCTGTCCAGTCAGGAGGTTTAAGAACAAGGATTGTGTGATTGAGAAGAGGATAGTAAACCTCCCTCAGTCCACTGTTAGGATGAAGCAAGACCAAGAACATTGTTCACCAAGGTGTGTCTGGATTCCAGGGAAGTGTCTGGAAGTGTCATTTAAATGATTTATTTTCTGTGGCTCCCATTGTTTGCGATGTGTTGTTCAGCCTGTCATCTGTGTGTTAAGAGTTAGTCTCTGCTCTTGGGAACTCACGGTATGCCGATCTCAAACAGGTTGTTCTGGATGAGCTGCTTGCCGAGCATGGTGATGCACAACTGGATGCACAGCTCCATGAGGCAGCCTGCATGAGCACACTGGGCAGAGGGTGGGAAAGGGGACAGGAGTCAGTGACAGGAGAGTGGAAGTTGGACGAGCTGCAGGGGAAAGTGACATTAAAACAGTTCACAGCCACTTTGTACGAGGGCACGGGGAAATGAACATCTGTTTTCTAAAGAAAATATTTAATCAAAAAATGTGAAGAACATATTGTAAAAATAAACTGAAAATATCCTTATATTCATGCAGGCAATAGACACCGCAGCAAGGATAGTACAATTCAAACTTAACTGACTAACTGTCAGTTAATACAGTAGTATTTATAGCCATGCTGTTTTTGTTTGAGGGCAATCTCAGAGCTGATCTTCGCGACTGACAGCAGGGGACCCTGGAGTTTTGTATTTTCTGTCTCTCAGTGTCAAAGTTAGTATGAACAAAATCCAGCTACAGTAGCTGGCTCCAAGATATTGACACAACAGAACACACAAGCGGTGATTTGCTGGCACATGAAAAAACTTTTAAGAATAACTCCGCTGATATTCTGTTAGTCTTGTTGCCAAGATGTTCCACCAAGCACCAACATTGAACTTCTTCTACCAACAAGCTTTGTTTGTAAATCAATTTCCTCTGAGCCACAGAGCCACACTGGTGTCCAACAAACCACTGAACAGACCGGTAAGTTCACCAAGAAGAAAATACGGAAGTCAAGTGGACTTGTGTATTACCTCTTCCATTCTGTACGATCCGACGACATACAGGTATTTTCCAGGCCGCCCAACAAGCCTGTGGACCAGACATAAACAAAGCACATGGCACATGGTCTATCATGACTGACGGATCACAGAAGTTTGATTAAAATGACTTATATAAAAAGAACATTTTCTTACCTGCCCCTGAAAAAGGCCAGATAAACAATGGGCGTGAAGGCATTGACGAACTTCAAGATAAAGGTTTTGAAGATGAGGCGCTCCTCGAAGCTCTTGTCCGTCTTTGGAACCTCTGAAAAAGAGAATTTGTCCACTTAAATTTCTTGCTGGAACTTCCAGTGAACTGAAGAAAGTATTTTTCTACATTTCTCACTACCATTTGTGAATTTTCAATTTTGATCCCATTTTCAATGCATCACATTTAAAAAGCGAAACCAGTTGGAGCCGTATCCACGTAAGAGCATCGGCCCACCCATGGTGCATCACGTGCCCTTTCCATTACTCACTCCTGTTGGCTCCAGAAGTAAAATTTTGAGCAACAGAAGAAGAAAAAAAAAAAAAAAACATAAACTATGGGTCGTGCCACTTCCCTCTCCGACCTTTCACTAACAACAAATAATGAAAGACAAAGCGAGATGTGTGGGAGGACAAATAGATGCAGATGAGCTTCTCTGAATCATTCTGGGGGGAAAAAGAGCTTTCAGAGCTGTTGTCTCACCCACCTATTGTTCCCTCGTCCAAGAAAAATGAAAATAGGCTACAAAAACTGAGGAAGTCACATACCTGTCCCAAGAAGCTTCCTCTGGCTGCGGTCTGTAGCAGGTAGCATTTTGTTGAAGGTTAATGCTGGTATATGTTAACGTCAACAATTAAGTATAATGTGTTCTCTTCTTGTTTGACTTTATTTCTTAAAAGACTTTGAAGGGAAATCAGAGACACTTTCATCCTTAAAGACCCCCTGTATAAAAATAATCTGCTATGCCTAATATTTTGTTTAACATTGTTTACCCCCAAAATAATATGCAAATAACAAAGGCCGCGCGCCCCGCCCAACACAGCTGCTTGCGCTAGGTTGACCGGTGGACGAATATGCCCAACAAGATCGCTAGAGGCAATTTTAACCAATTGCTATGCTAACGCTAACTATCTGCTGACACACCTTCCGTCCTCTCGTGGATTCTAACTGCTAATGCTAATGCTAACTGTCTGCTGTTCTTCTTACCAAGCTCTCAAAATGTAACTTCTCCCAAAACGCTGTGAGTTGGATTGAATCATATCTGCATGATCGAACACAATCTGTATCAGTTAACAACTGCAGATCTGATTCTCTTAGGCTAACCTCCGGAGTCCCTCAGGGGTCAATATTAGGCCCCCTTTTATTTAGTCTTTATATTAATGATTTGCCCACTGTTTGTTTTGAAGCTGAATGCTTTATGTATGCAGACGACACGGTTTTCTTTGTTCATGGTCACACCAAAGACAATGTTGCCGCTAAACTCATTAAAACAATGTCCTGTGTTACAACTTGGTTGCAGGAGTGCTGCAGCTAAACGTTTCTAAAACTGTAGGCATGTATTTCACTAAAACAAATAGAGTATCATCTGACCCGGACATACATGTTAATGGAGAAAGAATACAAATTGTCAGCCAATATAAATATCTTGGGATAATAATAGATTCACAGGTTTCCTTTAAAGCCCATATCGGCAAATTGTGTAAAATAATCAAGTTTAATCTCGCAAATTTTCGTGCAATCCAAAATGAAATGTCAACTGAAGCCGCAAAAATATATTTGCATTCAATGATTTTCAGCCACTTCAACTATTGCCTGACCAGCTGGTCCCAGGCTGGTCAGAGTTCAAAAAACCCATTAGAAATCTTGTACAAACAAGCAATTAAAGTTATGGATCAAAAACCTAGGCACTATCATCACTGTGCAATCTTAAAAAAATACAGTATTTTAAATTGGGACAGTCTTCACACATTTGCAGACTTAAAACTGACCTACAAAGTACTGCATAAATTGGCTCCAGATCCTCTGGCAGAGTTCATCAGCCAAAGAAACAGCCTTGAGCGTGTCACTCGAGGCTCTGTCAGAGGTGACTGTGACATTCCTCTGCGCAGGAGCACTTTCAGTAAGTCGGCCTGGTCAGTACGGAGTGCAAAGGTGTGGAACCCAGTACCTGAGGAGGTTAAACTGCTCACAACATACAAGGCCTTCACAAAAAAATTGAAAATGTGGCTTATCAACACCTACAGCTGCCAACACTAAAAGATAAGCCTGTTGTGATGTTTTTATATTATGATAAAATGTTATGTTTTGTATTATATTGTAAATGTATTGTGTGCTTTTTTTTCTCTCTCTCTTTCTCTTCTCTCTTTTTCTTTTCTTTATTCCTTTTAAATTTTAAATTTTTATTGCCTTTTCCCATCATGGCCAGGGGACTACAGATGAAAACTAGCCTTCTGGCTAATTCTGGCTTTTTTTAACCATGTGTAATCATGTGTTTTATGAAATTGCACTGTCCCCTTTTAAATAAACTAATAATAATAATAATAACACACCTGCTGTCCTCTCGTGGATGGTAACTGCGAATGCTAACGCTAACTGTCTGCTGAAACACCTGCTGTCCGCTCGTGGATGCGCTGCCTCTGCTGCACTGGAAGTTTCCGGTTTCCTTCGACAGCGATTGGTTTTCTGCATTTGTGACATACCAAATCTAGCTTGCACAGGATTCGTTTGAATTTTAAGTTACAGAGAAGTGAAAGACAGAAATCTCCTCCTCCAGGAGAGGAATGTGAAAACACTTCTTCAGTGACCAAATGTGCTAAGATACAAGTCCCTATAGTCAATGTCCCAAAGAAAAACACTTTTTTGAGTGGAGGGGGACAACAAGAGCTTCATGTTTTAATATTTTCTCGTTTCCAGCGAACGCTTGCCTCATATGAGAAAACCTCTGATGCCGTCAAGTGTGTTTAGTTTGTGCCTCACCCAGCGTGGTGAGCCAACGGGCGATGGCGCCGTAGATTTCATCCAAGACGATGATGATGATGAGGTTGATGATGGCGGCGGTGGTCTTGACGGTGGCTCTGATGTTGGACCGCGCTGCAGGGTAGCTGCTTATGTGCAGCGCCGCCTTGATGCTGATCCGGTACAGGATGACTCCGAAGACGATGGCGAACGTCACGGCGATCTGAGAGCAAGGACAGTCGGTGATCACCCGACAGAAACCACGGAAACACAGGTAGGAGCTGCATCGTCTGTGTTGGTGACACATGTTGGACATACTACATACTCATGATAAAGCATCACCAGCATCTCTCTGCCAACCAACCTAAACCCACCAATTCCTCTGTTGGTCACTTTTGTGGTTTTTGGAACATTTCATCAATGCTCGGTTACTCTAAAATACATATCATAGTGAATGCCAGATCATTTATTTTTCATTTGTGAGAAATCCCTTTGCAGCCATCCGCCTCTCACTGAAGATGGAACAATAAAACACAACATTGGTTCAGGTCATGATTAGGTTTCAAGAGCAGTTTCATCCTTCTACAATAGTCCTTGTTGTGTAGCAGACATTTCATCTACGAATCCGTTTCTTCAATAAAAAAAAAAATCACAGCAAAGTGATTGATCTCATCTAAAGCCGGCGTCAAATCCACTTGTTGAAGGAGGTTATCTTTCGATCTGCAACAGCCTGACAAATGAGATGAACAGTGCTGCGTATGACATGATGATTAAATGTCCATCCGTCCATCTTCTTCCACTCATCCTGATCCTCATCCTCCAGGATCCAGACACCCCATTCCCCGCCTGGCCACGCTTTCCTGCTCACCCTTGAGTGACCCCGAGGCGTTCCCAGGCCTGATGCCTCTCGATCTCCTCCCAGTCAGACGTGCCCGGTAAACCTCCTCGGGAAGACGCCCAGGAGGCGTCCTGACCAGATTTCCTGAACCACCTCAACCGACCCCCCGGTTCTACTCCGAGCTCCCTCCGTCTACTCCTAACCCCAGCCCCAATCCGCCTGTCGATCTCCCGCTCAATCCTCCCCCAAGATACCTAAACTCCTTAAATGTATTTGCCACATTAAAATAACCCTGGTGGCTTTTTTCCAAAGCTAAATATGAACGTGACAAAATGATCACTTCTCTAGACGGGCCACGTACAGCTGTGTGTTTAAATCCTTTCTCTCACAAACTGTTGCAGGCTGCCTACAGACATTCACCTGCACAGAAAAACAAAAAACCAGGCGATGTTACATTTGAGTCTTTGCTAAATTACAAACGCTGCGTAACAAAGCGTGTCATTTGCAGCTGGTAATGTTTCATTTCACCCAGCAAAAGCAAATGCATCAAAAGCAAATGTGTTGTATGAATCTGGAGTTATGATTCAAAATGATTTCTTCAGATGTCAGACATTTGAGACTCACCAGGAAGCACATCGTGACCAAAGTGGTCAAGTAAGCTGGCATTCTGTCCGTACACGTCAGCTTCACCTTCTCCCCCTAAAACACTTGCACGCACACACACACGCACACACACACACACACACGCACACGCACACGCACACACACACACACACACACACACACACACACACACAGAGAGAGAGAGTGGGGGGTGGAAAGCATGCAGCATATCAGTAACATTCATTTCATCTCTAGCTGTGTGTATGTGAGTGTGTGTGTTTCTGCTGCCACACTGCTCCTGTCAGAAGCAGCTCTCGATGCTCCGAGCCTACAGATACAAACACACCATGGACACACACACACACACACATACACTGTGTAGCTCCAGTGGAGCACAGTTAATTCCACCCTGAGCTATCATGTCACATTCAAGCCTACTGAGAATTGGGTCAAAAAGCCTAAAGTGTGTGTGTGTGTGTGTGTGTTCCTTTGAAACGGAAGACATATGACCTTGGCACAAGACGAAAGGCAAAAGGCCAACAGTGGACATGAACAATGCTCACCTCTGACCCTCGTTCTCCAGGACGTGTCATGTTAAATGTGTCATGTTCAGTCCAGTGTTTTTTTTTAATCTCGACACAAACACGCGTCAGTGTTCCTGCTGCACTTGACTACATGTTCTTCTTCCACTGGTCAGTGCTAATCGTGTTTCCCTGAAAGCTGTCAGCTGCTGGTGGACAGCATTTGTGTGTGTAAGAATATTTGTTATCTTTTCATCACCAGTTGCTCATGGGTTTCTCTCACTACAACCACCCGATGCAGCACGGGACTAAATGTTTTCATTACTATTAAAGCCCCAGCGTGTCATTTTTGTAATTGTCTGGGGGCGTCTGGTAAGTGTCATGGTTCTGCCCCATGAACTTTTTTTTCCAAGTGGATGGATTTTTCTAGTGTGCCTAGTGTGCCTTGCCTTGGTTAAGTTACCTTTGTTATCCCGTGTTTGTGTTTTCTTGAGTTTCCTGTTTTATTTGAAGTCCCTTTACTTGTGTTGCTTCACTTCCTGTTCTCCTCTTGTTTCTGGTGTCTTTACTTTTCCTGTGTCTCCTGCCCCTGTGATTGTCTGCACCTGTTCCTCATGTGTCTCACCTGTGTTCAATTGGCCCCACCCACTTTGAGTCTATCTAGTCTCCGGCCGTTTCTCAATGTGCGTTCTTCTCTGTACGTTCTCGTGTTCTCGTGAAACGTCATCAGTCGCGGCCAAAGTACTGTTCCAATACAAAGAACGCATCGAGCCAAGAACTGTCCACATGCCCGGATGTTGTTCTCGCCGCGCCCCCTTTACCAAGGATGCATTGTAGGAGACTTGTGTGTTCTTGGTAGAGCCAAGTATCCCAGAATGCATTTCGCGACAACAAACGGCAACGCGATTTCAATCCATTTATACGTATATTGCAATGCTATTTTCCTCACTCAGCAAAATGTCCTCCACAACCCACCACAAAGTTTTTGTCCCGCCACTGGCTATTATGTGTAGTCTACAGAGTGCAAAATGCGCCATGCACGCTAGGTGCCACCCACTATAAAACCAGAAGAAGAAGAAACGAAAGTACGCTGCTGTTCCAATTGCAAAATGACCGTTCTGCGTCCTCCTGTTCTCCCGAGTTGAACTCTCAAGAAGGTTCTTGGTATTGAGAAACGGCCTCTGTGCTTCCCTTTGTCTTTCTTTGGTTTGTCTGTGATTTCCCCCAGTCTGTTCCTGTTGATTTTGGCCCCAACCTGTTTGCTACCTGTCTGTACCTATTACAAAATGCAAAATGGTAAAAAATGTTGATCGTGTTTCCCAAAACCTGAAGATGATGTTTGCTTTTTCCACACACCAAAGATATTTAGTTTACGGTCATAGAGGAGCAAAGAAACCAGAAAATATTCACATTTAAGAAGCTGAAATCAGAGAATTTTGACTTTGTTTCCATAAAAACTACTTGAACCGATTAATCGATTATCAAAATACTTAACGATACATTTAATAATCGATTAATAATCGATTAATTGATGAACTGTTGCAGCTCTAGTCTGGATGGACAGGAATGGAGACTTTTGGTAAAGATGGCGCAGACACCTGAAGGTCGGCGGTTCGATCCCCGCTTCCCCCAGTCCTCATGCCGTTGTGTCCCTGGGCAAGACACTTAACCCTGAATTGCCTCTGGCAGGTCTTCTGACTGTGTGTGAATGGTTGAATGTGACTCGTCCTATAAAGCGATTTGATTGGTCGATAAGAAAAGCGCTTTATGAATATAGTCCACTTCCAGTACCATCTTCCTGATTGGTTCTGACTCGACTACTAGAGGCAAATGCAAAGCGTTACACTAAAAACACTTAGCAACAGTTGCCCCTCGTTATATTTGATGTAACATGAAGCAAAACATACCATCTTCATGAGACCCACATTGATTTAACTGGATTGGTTTCAGATGTTTTTTTTATCACAATCTGGTCTAGTGAGCGATTTTACAGAAAAGAAGCAACGAAGAAGAAGTGAGTAATAGCAACGAATACACATCAAACTTAAGAGCAGGAAATCCCATATGGAAGGTGAAAATGAGAAAGTATCAAATATGAGAGGGTTAGAATGTGCTGAATCACTTTTTACCTTTGGGGTTGAATGTTCCAGCCTCATCGTCTTCTGCATGACCCGGAATTCGTACTCTGCTCGGTTGTGGTCCTGGAAGAGAGAAACCAGCTTTAGTCTTCGGTCACCGTGACACAACTGAGCGGTGAGTGAGAGACGGTGAGCGGCACAGAAGACGGCCCTCGTCTGCGGCAGGAGAGCACGGTGCGTTTTTAGTGTGAATGAAGCGCTCGGTGCAAGAAAGGAGAGAAACACAATGATCCTTCATGCAAAGATTAAGTAGTCGCCGGCAAAAAGCTGAAAAACAAACTGCAGGTTGAAGTTGAACAGTGAGTCAAACTCAAGCTGCAAGGTTAGTGATCGAGCACCTTGCAACTCTAAGAAAACTGCCCAACATTTTGATAAATCAATATACTCTCTTTTTTTTTTTTGGATCCACGGTGATGTGGACGTGATCCAGTGATGTGGAGACTGGAGACACATATCAGTACCAGATTTAAATGTAATCAGGATGAATCCTATCTCGACACAATCTGGATACGAAACCCATTTTAATGCCAGATGTAAATGGGGTCTGTGTGTCCAACAGGTTGTTCCGGTACACGTTGATCATTGGTTAGCACTAAAAAGCGAAACCAAAAAAACTTAAATATGTCATTCTGCATAAAAAAGACAAAACTTGTAAAAAAAAACCTATAAAGCAGGTTTGTTGATGGTCAACTGGCTCGAGGGAGAGTTCCAGGATGTCATGGCTGATGTTAGCTGTGGTACACAGAATATTATAGCTGATCACCTCTGCCTTGAAAACACATACGCCAGAGATTTTTAAATATCCAGGCTAATGGCTAAAGCTCCACCATGTGTTGTGTAGAATTTGTGCAAACAATCCTTTTTCATGGTTAGGAGGAATGAAGATGAACATTTAATGTGGCTCGTATGTGACCAGAGGTGAGTGAGTGTAATACAGTGTGAGCAGTAGGCAGACGTTCACTGGGGAAACTGCATCACTAGAAAGCAAAGCTCGGGGTGAGACGGCCATGTTTGGTGTGGAGGTCATGCGTCGAGCTGCACAGACAGGCAGAGTGGAAACGCAAATCAAAAAACGATGAAAAAGGTGTGGACCGCGCCACCCAACACCGTGCAGTTTGTAAACAAGAGTCGTGCTAGCGAATGACGCTACGACAGAGGGGTTTTGGCCCAGTGGGAAGCACGTCGGTCTCAGTCAGTGCAGTCAAATCACAGCCACAACAACAAAGAGAGAGACGAGCTTTCTCCGTAATGACTCACTATGCCACTTGAGAAATTGTTCCAGCACACCACCCCTAAGCTACTTTATAAAAATGTCATTAAAAACTTGTCATCGGACCACCAGGGTAGTCCAGTTTGATTTCTGTTACAACATTTAAAAGGGTGATATTTTATGACATTTCTTCTATTTGACTCTAAATGTTTATCTCCAGTTTGGGACGAAGGATTTACAAGTTGTCCCATGAGTCTACAGTCGTGTCTGTGCGACCGTGAAGCGTCTCGACATATAAACAGCAAAAGAAAAAGAGGAGCCGTGAGCAGCTGTCCTGTGAAGTCGGTTGGCAGCCGTCAGGGGACACCAACATCAGCAGCAGGTATTGTGTCGAGAAGCCACAGCGGTTGCCAGAATCAGGGTGAACCTCAGAGAGAAAAAAGAGGAGCTGCAGAACATATTAAGACAGGAGCGAGGAGGCGAAGGAGGCGTCAGACGAAAAAAGAGCTCAGGCTGCTTGTTAGACACCTTGAGGGGGGAAAAAAAGTTTAGTGTTAAGTGACAGCATCCGCAGAACTGATCTGAAACAGTGAGTCCAAAGACGGTAAAGAGGTAAAGTGAGTCAGATCCAAACCTTATGTTCCTCCTGCAAAAAAACACACACACACACGGAGAAGATGTCAGTCAGCGGTGCCCATCACTGAACATTGACACAAAAAAAGTCACAAAAACACATTTTGTCATCAAAAAGCCGACACTAGGGGTCGACAGATTACAATTTCATTTTAAAATGTGCCACTTTGGCTCTGATCCAGCCGCAGTCACGACTCACTGGACTTAATCAATGTGCCGCCCATGTTTCGTTTGTTCAACTTCATAATACTGCTGTTGAAGGTCATGTTGAAAGGTTCTGTGAATTAAAGGGCCCATATTGTCAAACAAAGTTTTGTGTTAAGAGTTTCTGTTATTCTAAATTCTGACGCCTTTTGACACAAATATCGGATTCAAATATCGGTGATCGGTCTCCTAGATTAGTAATAATCTCTATCGGCCATTAAGAAGCCATAACGGTCGACCCCTAAAACAGATATTTTAGTTTGCAAAAGTCTAAAACAGAAATTTGAGATGGTGGAGATTAAGAGACTTCGAGGTAGAACCAGTTCTGTGTTTACGTTTCAGATTTTCCTCTTAAGAATAGCCTTGATATACCTCAACAGAGAGACACAGGACGGACACTAAAACATGCATAGTTTGAATCTAGTCAGCTTTGTGAATAGTACAACTACACTAGCCATGATCCTCAGCCGCCATTGCCACAGAAAAGAGAGGCCAGTCAGAGGCTCAGATATTCAGAAATTGTTGAAGTAAGTGCCGTAGTTTGCTGAATTTATCCAAAACCGGCCCAGATTTATGCGACCGATTGTATTTTCAGTTTTTTTGTGAGCTTCCAATGATCCTTCATTTGACTGATCAACCACACATTTACAAAGTAAATGAGTATATAAACGATATTCACACGTAATGTTTGAAGGACCACACCAGTATTTTTGAACGAATGCATTCATTTTGACAAAATTTAAAACAAATGTCTTTGAGGATAAAATGTGAAATTTTATCACAGTGACATCATACAAACACCTGCCCCTATGTCACTATCACTCTACGCTAAATATGAAGCCATAGCTAACAGCCAGTTAGCTTAGCTTAGCATAGAATAAAGGGGAAAAGGCTAGCCCGGCTTTGTCCAGATATACATCAGCCAACACCTCGACAGCTCACTGATTAAAAAACGTCATATCTCATTTGTTTAATCCAGAAAAAGGAAGTGACGAGCTTGAGAAAGAAATAGTTATCATAGCTCCACGTGACTTGTCACCTTTGCATTTCAGTTCTTTAATGTATTGATCGAGCAAAACGCGTTCATCATTTCACTAGAGAGAGTGTGAATTGTAAGATTGTTACCTCTAGGCTGCAGTTTCATATTTAGTGTTCAGACGTGACAGTGGAATCTAATTCTACTACGGTGTAGGCTTGATGTATAGAAGATGTCATGTGTGGTGTCGCCTCACCTCCTCCTCCTCCCCGAAGCCGGTCAGGTCCCAAATGTAGTTGAGTCGCATCTGCCGTCTCTTCCAGTGCTCCATGAAGAGGACCGCTACACAACCAACAAACCCAACAAACTCAACACGCCTTTTCTCAACCACCAAAGATACACGACGTGTAAATACATTTGATGAGGTCATCGTTTAGATTTTCCACCACGTAGTAATCGATCACTAAATTATTCGCCAACTATTTTGATATTCGATTAATCGGATTGTAGTTTTTATGGAGGAAAAAAGTTCTCTGATTTCAGCTTCTTAAATGTGAGTATTTCCTGGTTTCTTTGCTCCTCTGTGAAAGTAAACTGAATATTTCTGGTGTGTGGACAAAACAAAACATCATCTTGGGGGTTGTGAGGAAACACGGTCGTCATTTTTCACCATTTTACGACATTTTATTGACCAAACGACTAATCGGATGATGAAAATAATCGCTAGTTGCAGCCCTAACTGTGATACAGGCAGGGTTCCTATATCCGGGAGACGTGTGCTGCTGGTTCATGTCTTTACCGGGATTTGTTAACAAATGGTTACATGAAAAAAAAATGAAATATATATATACCATTCAGTTTTCCCAATAAGGGGAAGGGGACACCTACATACAGTTATTCATGGCTTCCACCCTCAGTAGGTGAGTCCAGATGGCAGCCGTTCTGCGACTCTGTCAGACACTAGCTCCATCTACAACACATTACACCTCCCTCCTGCTGCTAACAGATGGCAGAGTGACACCAGAGGAAGTCCGGTTATGGTCACAACCTGCTATTGTAAATTTAATGTGGCCCTGTGCATTCTCTGCCAAAGCTCTATACTGAGGATATTTAATGTTCTGATCTATTAACTGGATCAGCTCCAGCAGTGATTGGCTGCGCAGTCTGTATCCGTAAACCTTTCCGCTCGTCTACCGGGCTCAGTCGGGGCCCCTTGTGTGTGACGCGGTGTGAATGTGGGCCCTCACCCCACAGGGCCATGAAGATGGAGAAGAAGACGGTGGCCGGGTTGTCGAACAGGTGGCTGGCGCGGGCCGTGCCACAGGCCGTCACCAGCTTCCAGTAGCTGCAGGCGTGGTCGCACAGCGGGCACATGGTGATGTTGTTCCGCGGATCGCAGATCTCCATGCTGGCAAACGCAGGGACGAGTGGGCGGCGTGGATTATTCAGAAGGGGGTTGGAAAGACAGAGTTCAGTTTCACATCACACGTGTCTGTTTGATTAAAACAACGCTTCCGACTGATCACACAGATCTGGATAGAATCACCGTGTATGCACTGGACAATGTGATATCGACATCTTTTTTTTACACACTAAATTTTAAACCTGCTTTTAACAAAAAAATATATATCTGACGCCTTGTGGAATAGACCGTGTCATCACGTTGCCAAACACCTAAGGGACATGCTCTGTGAGTAATTCCTTCGGTGTGGCAGTAAACCCAGAGCTTCAGCAGAGGATTAATGCGAATAGGTGGAGTCATTCTGAGGGTTTGGTCTGAGCCCAGTGTTTACCATAAGATTCATACCCCACACTGCAAGACGTCTCCGTTTCATTATGTCTGCTGCCGAGTCCAGTCAAGTAGATGGACTGTCTCATTCACTCACATTCATGCAGCGCAGCTGTTTGACAACACGTACAACAAATCTGTGGATTGCCATCACTATGGTATATCTCAGTGAAGCTCAGCTGTAAACTGCCACATGATCTGATGTTCTTTCCTCTATGTTCATATTTAAAGCAAATCCAGTTCTTCCCACCAGCTTCTTGTGACCACCTGTATACATGTACACTTTTGAGTCTTTCATCAACTATATCTGCCTCATTTCCTTTTCCCTTCTCTCACCTATTTTCTAAGGACACAGGGGAGATAACCATGTGGGAGTTCCTGGGTGAGGAGCTGTGGTACTGCATCTTTTCTCATGTAATCCCACTTCTCATTGCCCATGCGTCACATTATGCCATTATTTTTCCCAGGGGCCTTCACAGTTAGATGATCTTCCTTGTGGCCCAATAATTCAACATACGTCGCTTGAATCTCTGGCTCAGTTGCATTTCTCCCATCTGCACGTGGACCGCTGTAGTCGGGGAGGTCCCTAATAGCCCCCCGACAACATTAAGAGATGAATTGATCTGTGGCAGAGGATCATCATCGATCGCCTGTCCAACGATATAATGATGAGTTTCGCAATCAATGGCAGCAACAGTTGAAGAGGAGAGAGAGCAATTTGAGGAAATCTGGGAGGAGGAGGCCAGAGGACCGAACTCCACAGAGCAAGTCCAGTTAGGCGTAGGGAATTAAAACAGGGGGCGTCGGGTCTGAGCCCTGTATGAACCCAGGTGTTGTGGTTGAAGCGTTGTCCTAAACAGGAAGTGCAGTTGTGGTCCCACATGTGGCCATTTCGTTTTCTTGTCATACTGTACCCATTCTGGTATACTGCAGGTGATCGGATCGACTCTTTCTTAAAATAATTCAACAGTAGATATTAACGATATAATTAAAAAAAAGTTTTTTTAAAAAGAGCACTAGAATTATGATTATTTATGATGATGATAATAATTATTATATGTTTTAAGAATTTAAAAAATCAGTCAGTAAGTGTCAAACAAAAATAACTTACACTTGATGCTTGATTCAGGAACATTTTGTTTCATTTTGATTTGTGTTGGAAACAGGTGGAACGAGCTTTCTCACATATTTTAGGAAAGTTTATTTTATGGCTCAACATTAAACACAAAGACTTGTTGAAATATAATTTTTTTAAAGAAGAGAATAAAACAAACGTAAAAGGTTTTTTTTTAGCAAAATGATGTCTGTTGTTCACTGGATAAGTGACTTTTTGTGTCAACCAAAATGTGTTATTATTATTAAAAGTCTCTAAGTCTTGTGCAATTTCTTTAAGATCAATTCCTGTATGGCTGTTGGTCGTCACACAACATTTGACAGACACTTCTTTGAGACTTCTTTTGTTAAATAAATCGTGTTAAAGACCTTTTCAGAAAAAGTTCATATGTAATGAAATTACTTTTTGATTGAAACCATGTCAGATTAACAAAAGAATGCTGTGTAAGTGTGTGTGTTGTGTACCTAGGTATGTTGTCATCGACGGTGGCACAGCCGTAGAGGAACACAATGACTCCAACGATGGCCGCAGGGATCAGCATCTGTGTGTAGACCCCCAACCAGGCAAAGTACAGTCCAACCTTCTCCCCGAAATACTTCCTGTGGAGAAACAGAAACCAAAAGGAGAGAGGCTCTAAATCGAATATATCGACATGTCACTGTGAAGTGAACTGTACTGTATGAGATAAGATCATGTTAGACAATATATTAAAGCCAATTTTTTCATGGTTAACCCCCCCCCCCCCCCGTCTGCTGTCCTTCTCCCATCAACCTCTCCTAATCACTTCCACCAGTAACTGCATAGACTGTGAAGTAATTCTGACCCTTTGGCATTTCTAAAGTTCATGGTCTCACACGACAGGCTGTGGTGGTTTAGTTCAGGGCTACACATTAAAGCAATGTCTGAGAAAGAACCCAACAATTATTTTGTGACACCGTCACAGTGATGATTTGGTGACAGCGTGTCATCTCTCTAATGCACGTGACCCCGTTACATCAGTGCTATGCTCCCTCAGGGGCGTTCGCTAAGAAATGGCTTCGGATTCAGTTCACACTCAAAGGTCAGCACAGTCCAAAATTGCTTCTGTGTAAGATCGGCGGAGCGTCGATGTGCTTGTGAGAGTCCCCCGTCTGCCTTCCCTGGCTGCAGGGGGCGACGCATCTGTAATTCACCTGACAGGTGTGACAAGAGCACTGCACTGGATCTGACCTGATGAGTCCAATGGGCTGGTACTTGTAGAAGACACTGTAGCTGGCCCACTCCTGGTACAGCAGCTGCAAAGAGGAGGAGGAGGAGGATAAGTCTGACAAACAAATCATCTTTCATTATTCAAAGGATCACAGTGTAGGTTGGAAAGAGCATGTGCAGTCCAAGGCTGAAGACATCACCAGAAGCATTGATACCCAAAGTTGAAGGTGTGTGTTTGAGCGAATTTGATTAATACACATATTTTGAGTTTTTTCTATTCAAAGGGAGCATCTGCTGGCGTGAACCAGAAGAGTCAGTGTCAAGTGGGTTTGTGTAAAGCTTGAAAGGGTTCGGGAAATCACCTCAAATCATGAAGGGTCTGTATTTATATCGCACTTTGCTCGTCTTATGTCCACTCAAAGTGCTTTACACGAGTCACATTCAAAGGACACTGACATGTGGACCGGAGGAGCTGGAAATCGAAACCACTGCAACAGTCAACTGTGAGACAAATGTTAGAGCTAAAGGCTAGAAGAAATCATCTCTGAGCAACTTGACAATCCACAACTCTGCAGGGAACTGTATTGTCGGAGGTAGAGCGGGTCATCCACCGATTGGACTGTCAGTTGTACCATGTGCGGCTGCTCAAGTCTGCATGACAAAGAGTCAGTGCCCCTGCTGGCTGTTCCATTGGTACGAGAGCGATAGGGAATTAGTGATTGGTGACATTCTGAAAAGCCGTGCGGTGATAAAGGCTGATGGAACCAGGATCATTAGGTAAATCATCTAGGTCGGTTTTTGATCTTGTGTTCTATCGCACTACAGACATCAAGTGTCAGCAAATCGAACCCTGAATATACCTGCGATCATATTTGCATTATAAATCCACTGGTGTGGCATGTTCACAGTGACATATTCTTTTCTTAGACAGCAAGGGGTGTACAGTGAGACCACAACGCGGTTCAGTGGTCCCACATCCAAATGAGTTACTGGGCGACAAGAAATCAATGCAATGAGAAACGGACCTGCAGGCTCATCTTCTGTCTCAAAGAAAGAACTCCCAACAGATCCCGGTCTGGCTGGGATTTCTGTCATCTCGTCGCGGCCAAACAATACTAATCGACAACCACATTTGGCCCTACAGTAGGCCTTTGTAACAAGAGACTATTTGAGTTTCAAGCAAACAAGTATCTCCCTTTTCCTTCTCAGTGTTTCACAGAACACACAAGGTCAACCCTCCTAACAACGTGGGTCTATATCCTGAATATCTGGGGGAGCATGTGCAACAGATTCTCTAGGTCTTTGTCTGTCAGTCGCACAAGAGGCACAATGTGGGATGAGTAGGGAATCAAACCACTGACCCCACTCTACAGTCCTGATCCACACCCACTTACTGTTACAACTGAAGTACGTCAACTAGTAACCCTAACCCTTTTTTCATCAACACAGACCCTTTCTTGTATGGATTATAACATCACGGACCACTGTCCAGAAAGTAAGTCAAACTGTAAAAAAATACAAAATGTAGTATTTATAGTCATGAATGGGAATATTCTCCTCGGTCTACAAAAGCCAAAGCACACACACTTCTTTCGACCATGGTGTTGATCGAAGCTTAACCACCATTTTAAAGTTTTTTTTTCTAAACTGAAGCTCAGAGGGTGCAGATCAGAACACACTCAATAGGTTGTTGTGCCACTAACAAACTTTTGGTTGTTTAGGGTCGCACTACAGACTGCTCACCTCACAGAGCTTTGCTTAGTTAAAACATTTCTATTTTATGTCTTTAATATGGTCTATTGGTGAAGTAGCATTAATCACTTTGAGGGGATAAAAATAAATCAGCAGAGGTGGGGATATGTCGACCAGAAAGGGGGGGAAATCCCACACATCCCCCGGGCAAATCGCACCCTGGCAATAACCATCAATCAGTGAATGATGAACTGCATTGTGATGCTGGTACTGGACTGTGTAATAGAGGAATTTATTATTTATCGTGGTATTAAATCTAGACTTATATAATTCACAATGTGCTCTAATTTACAACGCAAGTACATTTAAACATTGAACTGGTTGTGGTCAAACATAATTAGATGCAAATCAGTTGCTGTGGGAAAATAAGGCTGTCGTTGAACCACTGACTGTGTACCAGCCGTTCCTGTTACCGGTGGGAAAACAATCAATCACAGTGAAACGGCGGAGCAGTTTTGCAATCACGCAGGCTGTCCATGGGCAGAGCGGCGAGGCAACAAATGAAGGCGTTTAATTACAGGAGGCAGGTCGAGAGTAGTCGACTGAGCCTGTGAAGTGAGAAAAACATCTTATAATCAGCCTGGAATCTCAACATGCCTAATCCTACAGCCGAGGAAAACCTGTTTCTTAACCATACATTTATATGAGGCTCTTCAGAGGCTGTTGCCTTAGTGACACACACAAACACACCCACACCCACACACACACACACACACACACACACACACATCCTACAGTATAATTGTGGAGTATGGCAGGGGAGGAGACTCAGCCCCTCCTAATGCCAAGTTACTTTTATTTTCCTATGTTGGAGACAAAGGCTCCAATATGTAAACAGTTCTGAATAACTTAAATCACTGAGAAATAAAGAGTTACTTAGTTCTGCAAAGAGCCTTGAGATGATGTATGTTGTGATTTGGCGCTATACAAATAAAATTGAATTGAATTCATGAGATTGCTTGCTCACTAAAACTAATGAGATTTCACTTTAAAAAAAAAATTTCGCCAGACGTTAGCAGTATTACAATTTCAGAAAAAAAACCAACATAAAATGATCCGTGATCTGGGGGGGGGTGGTGTCACACTTAGTCAATTAGTAATACTTACTTCATGAATTGGCGAGAAAATATACTAACTGGTAAAAATAATGAGCAGTGGCATTGTTTTTGTCCTGTCAAAAATGTCTATGACAGTCTCACAGAAGTAAAGTGAAACCAAACCTTCACAAATGGGAAGGATCATGATATAAACCACTGGCCAGTGTTTTCGCATCTGATAAGCCTTCATACTCTGGAGCTATCACTCCACCTGCACTTCCTGAATGGAATGCCCACTCAGACGTGACGCTGAAGGCACTGCCTTTTTTCACCTTCTAAATATCTTATGTACAGGTACACGCATAACGCCTTTTATCATTTTTATGAATTTGGATAGATATTAACAAATTGACTTAATGCAAATATGTTACTTTCAAATTCAAAGTTAAATCCACATAAATTAAACCAAAGACTCAACTCACAAAATTTGAATCTTTAAGTTTTAAGGAACTGTCTAAAGTTTGTTTATTCCATTCACTTTAACGAAGGGTTTTTGTTTTATTCTCTGCACACACACACACACACACACGCACACACACGCACACACACGCACACACACACGCACACACACCGCATGGCTGAAGGAGTAGTGTACAGAGGGACAGTCAATGTCATAAAACGTTTAGTCATTTTTCTGGTAAAGGAAGACGGTGCAGCATTGCGTTACATTATGTGATCGTTTTGTTCATGTGACCGCACAAATTGGATTTTAGATAATTAAAATGTCTATTCTGCCCCTTTACTATTGGAGGTACCTCCACAGTTACCATGGTAATCTGTCTTGGTTTACAACTCATTAGAAGAAAGCCTCCCTGTACTTCTTAATTAGGGTGTTATTATGATTATTATTGACTGTGGGTCAATATAACTGTGCATCTCCATTGCAGGATTTCCTGAAATGAGGTACGAGCCTCCTCAGGCTTTCTGAACAAATTAACTGGGCAGAGATCGGTTTGAGGCATCGCTGCTTCCTGTTCATCATGTGTGAGAGGAAGGAATCATATTTTTTGTAAAAAAAAAAAAGTAATATTATGTGTCTCTACATGGTAAAAAATACTAAATAGTCTTTTTATTGTCTTTTCGATAAGATGTCTCGTGTCTCTTTTCGGAAATCTGATAAACGTCAGTGGTGTGGTGACGTCTGATTCACTTTATTGACTTTACTTACCTTCCTATCATTAGGTTCTGCGTTTGCATCCTCGATGTCGCCCTGCAAAACACACACACGCACACACACACACGCACACACACACACACTTTTTGTCTAATTGTATCATATTGTCTTAACATCAATATATCCTCTGTCACTGTTTTGGGTGTGTCTGACCACCACTGCAAAAAAAAAATCTTACCATCATCCCGTGAAGACTTAGTACGACAGCGTATTAGGGCCATTGTAGTAAAACAAAAAAAAAAAAATACAGAGGGGGAAGAGGGCCAATATTTTGTGAGAAAAAAAAGTAGTGAAACAAAATAGTGTTTTGTTTTTCAAGGAACTATTGCTTCAGGATCTCTACAGACGCTGCTGCATGCCATGTACTATGTCTGCAGTGGATGACCTCATTATATTATACTTATACTTATTATACTAGTATTTCGAGGTCAGGAATATGATTTATTTTATTGACAGTAGCTCAGGGAAATGTCCAGACCCCCGGGCACTGAGCTTTCTGGAAATGCGTCCCTGTTAAACTCAATATTTTAAAACCCAGCAATTTTAGACGGATTTCAAATTCCTAATTTTTGAGTCAAATTTGAGAAAAAGGGGTTTTTAATCAACTAAGTGTTGTTTTTTTTCTCAAACACTAAATTGGATATGTTTCAATTGGGTTTAAAGACACTGAAAGTAATGAATGATCTTAGAATAAACTCTGTCAGAAACAAGACCTGAATGCTGCATTTGAAAATGTGGACTACCAAATTCTCTTACAGAGATTAAGTGAGCATGTTGGCCTATCTTGAATTTGAATAGTTTTTGTAGCCATAGATAACCACTCGAGTGATGGTGATATACTCACATCATGTGGAGGATAGGATGACGTGTAGACACCATTGGCTAGCAGACTGGTGATCCCTGTAAGAAGGCATATTCAGCCGGGATTATAATGAAGACACACACACACACACACACACACACACACACACACGTCTATGTGATTACAAAGCAGGTCTAGGTTATACATAAATACTGTGACAGTATCAATGCACGCTGCCTGTATTCAGCCACCAGGATTTCCCTCATTTTGTGAGTTTACGACAACACAGACACAGCCCATCTGGAGCCACCGTCCATATCCTCTTTGTTGTTGCTTCAACTTCAAGAACAACACAACACCAAGCAGTCATTCCACTGCTGCAGCTCACAGCTACTAGACAGAAAAACATCAAGGACCAGCTGCACAAGCGTTGGATGCTGGATGTCTTCCTGAGGACAGACACATTAGAGACCAGTGGCTGAAGTTCACAGAGGTTTTACTAAGCTACAGCAGTAGGCTACAGTCCATTACCGGTGGTTGGTTTGGTCATGTGTCACTCAGAAAACAGTTGACCAATCAGAGGAACCGTTCATTAGGCTCATAGGCAAACCCCCTGTCCCTACTCGAGCTCCAGAGAGAAGTGTCAGGGTGAGGTCGAATTGTCAAATTGTCTTAGGAAGTTTCCTAAGTCTTGAAGTGACCCGGAAGTATTTGATCAGCAGCATGATAAGAGCTGTTCGGATTCTCTAAATGCATAGGAAAGGAGCTTCAAAGCTTCCTTTCCTATCTCCTCTAGCATAGGGTACACTGGAACTTGCAATGTGTTTTGTAGTCCACCTTCGGAAATGTGTAGTTTCACCACAACAGACACATCAATAACATCCGCCGTCACGTGATGACATAGTTTAGTGAAAGTCGAGTCGGATTCTCTGAGCAGCGCTGTCGGCTACTCCTGAGTCCTATCAGTCCTCCTTTACACCTTTCTTGACCCCTTCCATTGAGGTCGAGGAATAGTAGATAGGAAGGAGATTTTGACGGCACCCTAAGAGAGGGACTGTCAGTCTGTCTGTATGTCCTTCGATTTCCTCAACAACCACTCATTCAATTAACTTCAAACTTTCAAACATTCAATCTCTGGACAATCCAAGTTTTTGGGTGAGTGGTTCCTGGGAAATTGGAAATACAGACATAGAATAAAATAGAAACAACTCCTCATACTGGGCCCTGCAGTACTTTAGCTTCCAGTCAAGTCTCCACGTGCGGTGACTTGCAGCATTCATAATAGGTTTACTGTAATGTTTGTGTTCAGACTCTCTGAAGTCTTGATTAAGATTTTGTGAAAGATCCTGGTTTGCTTCCATACAGAAAAAGTTTACAGGGACTTCAGACATATGTCATCTTTTCACTGATCTTAACCAAAGTACTTTTGTTGTGTAAACCCACAAACAGGCCTGTGGATCTAAACCTGGTCTATCCACCCTGACCACACCATGGTGACTCCGAGGAAGCAACATGGATCAATCATCTATTCACCAGCTATTTCCTTTCGGTCACCACACCAAAAACGAGGTTGGCAGCATTTCCAAAAACTCAGTTTTAGCCGCTCAAAAACTCCAGAGTAGTGTGAATGGCGGGCATAAACGTAGCAACAGTGATGTGTTTTAAAACTAAAATGCAGGCGTGCGGATGAAGCAAGAGAGGATCCCACAGCCTGGTCTTGGCTGTGGTAGTAATCACACTGTATGGCAATGAAGGCCCAGATTAAGTGCATATTAATTTATCCTGTGTGTGTTTGAGATATATACGCAGAGGGGCTTACCCATGGAGTATTTGGCTCTGGTGCATCTTGTCCTCTTCAGTACCTCGTAGACCTAATGTAAAAAAACAAAAACATGTTTAACTAAAGAAGGGTTCAGACAACCCCCCCCCCCCCACACCTCTCAACATTATAGACCTTTTGAAATGGCGACCACGAATCAAGCAAATGAACGAGAAAAGGCTCGTTGATATGTGTCAACAACACAAGTGCCTGTTCACTGTCTTCCAAGACCTATCGCAACCACCCGTGTGTGGAAGCAGTTTCAGTCTAAAAAGAATAGGAGGAACTAGGTATATAGAGGATGATGTTTAGGACAATTTGTATACCTGTATATGAGCACAGGTGACATTGTTGGGAGGAAAATGAAGCAGGCAAACGTCTCGTATGTCTGCCCTCAGAGAGGCTGCAGTGATTTTGCGGCTCCATCCAATAATGAGAAGTTAAATCACAAACCCAGTCATTAGCCAACTGCTGTGTGGGGGTGTACAGCTGCTTGGACATAGAATTGTTTCTAGACTTTACCCAAAGGAAACCGGAAATGAAGCGCACGTTACCCTGCAAGCTCCCTAGAACAAAGTGTAATGTCAAGTGTGACGATGTCTCTGATATTTGTTCTGGGTGTCACCAAACGCCTACGCCAAGCAGAGCATATCCAGTAAATGTCTCCAGTTGTGTTCTGTGTGTGTGAACGGACCACTTACTATATGAAAACAGCTACAGTGTGTTTGTGTGTATATGTCAATAGAGCAGCGCATGTGTGACGCAGTTTCACAGAATCTATTTGTTTTTCATGGCAGCCCTTCCATTAAAGAGTGCACAGGATGCAAGGTCTTTGTTAGTAGGTCACACTTTTTTCTTTTCTCAAGCGATCCCATGTGAAAACATTGAGCCATCGTCCGACCACTCGTTTACCAAAACGGATACTTACTATTGAGCTCCTGGTCTTGCTGTCAAAGAACTTGTCCCTGTCAGACAGGTCGAATCTGACAAACAGAAAGCAAAAGAGGGCGTCGTTTAAGTCGCAGTTGTCGATAAATGGTGCCGACTGATGGCAGCATATTTGTAAAATATGTCTTTCTCAGTACCACTGAGTCAATTTTGAAAAGAAAGAGGAGAGAAAGATGACTGACATTCAGCCTCTTCTGATTAAACTAATATCGACCTTGTCCATTAGCGTATGTTCATTAGCACTTAATATGCAATACCTATTTAGATCAGTGGCAACAGGTGAGGATCAGGTAAGGTTATGGAAATCTTAGAAGTGGATTATGGTATAAACACATATGCTGTTTTTCTATTCTGTGCTTAGCCCACATCATAGTAGTACTATTATTATTATTATTTTATTATTGTAATAGTATTGTTTATGTCATTATTATGCCGTTTATAGACCTCAGCGCATAATCAACCTTACAGTACAAATTGAACAACTTGAAAAGTCAATGCATGCCGCTGCCGTTACACCTCTGTTCCTTCCATACACTCACCTTAACTTCCCCCTCCCCCCACAGTCTCATGGAGATTGAGGGGATTGGCTTGAGGACCACTCCTGACCCATCGTAATCTTTAAATTGGCACTATCTGTTACCATGTGCCAGATTTCCCATCTCTTGCTTCCACTGCCTGCTTTCCCCCAGCTCCCCTCTTCTACCTCTTTCCCCTAGCCTGTCCTCTGCTTCGGGCACGAAGGTCCCCAGTTGCCGACTGACTGCAATAGTGTTGCGTTGGCTCACTCTGAGCTTCATTGTTTGCCATCAATTTTTTTCAGGATATATTCACTGCATTGGACAGTGTATTTGAAAATCCTTCCACCCTTGATCTCAGGGAACTGACCTGGAGTGTATTCAAAAATGATGAATATTGATGCAGAAGATGTGGAGGGAGATTTCCTGCCCGCTGTTACTCAGAGCTGTATAAATAGCTGCCCACTGCCCACTCTCTCCTCAACACATCCCTGGAGGCGGACTTTCATGCTAAGACATTTTTCTTCTCTAATCACTGCTTTTGAAAGTAGTTCGACTTGTTAGGGAATGAACAGGAGGCGTCAGCGAAGTAACGACTCCTCTCTACAGTTAATCCAATTACTCAGTCGACATGCTTTATTTGGATTTTATTAAAAATCCTCCAGCACAGTGTTGACAAGCTGTGAATTTATTCTGTTTGTCAGGCTAGCTGCATTCATTTCCTTGGGGGTGAGGAAGATGAGGGATGCAGAACGAAGCAGGACAATGTCATGTTGGAACTTCCCTGTCATATGCTGTGTGTCTTGATACTAATTAAAACCTCAATGGTTGTTACTTCATTGAGCTGTCCCCAGGGTGGACCCACGTGAGTTCAGAGGTAATACAACATGAAACATCTGAACGTTTTTACTCACAGATGCTGCTTCTCTCTGGAGAAAGGGTGAGAGAGGGATTTGACGCTTTGCGGTCTGTTGGCGTCTACTTTTGGATGGAGTGGAGCCGTGACTTTGTGAATGAACAGTCGGATCTTCTCCACCAGATTACTGCCCTGTTTCACATCGTACACCTGCAGAGGAGGCAAAGAACCTTGTTTAGCCAGAAAGGATAAAATGCACTTGACATCTGTCCAAAAGTCTTCAAACCATTTTAATATACTGTTGCTCTTGTCTTTGAAGGACAAGGTCTAAATCCTGATTGCTGAGGTTGTAATACACCATTTGTCTCCAGAAACGCACAAAGTTCTCTAGGGACTCTTGTGTGGGCGTTCAAACAATGTGGTTGGCGGTTTTGGATTGAGTCAGCAGATGTTTTTTGCTAATATCCGATATTTCTGAAGTTGACAATTACTTGACAATTGACAGTTCCAAAATGGATTGCTGTGAGTTTCCCACCCCCCCTGTTCCCCCCATTGTAAATACTGAATAGATTGTGCATTGTGGCACTTGACAAACGTTTGATGGTTGTTCTTACCTTCTTTGTTGGCATCTTGAGCTTCATGAACTCAGCCTCTCGGCACAGGACATTCCAAGGAGCATGGATCTTCAAAAAGCCGATTCCGGGGATCTTACACTGAAACACAAGGCTTGGATATTTAGAAACTTTTATCTATGATTGCACCGCAGAAGCACAGTTAATGACTTGCCCAAATGCAGTGGACGACAGTAACAAAGTACATTTACTTAAGTATAGTACTTAAGTACAGTTTTTGAGTATTTGTACTTTACTTGAGTATGTTTTTTTTTGGAAACTTTTTACTTTGACTCCACTACATGTCTATGAAGGCACCTCTACTTGTTACATTTGCGTTGAGAGGAAGGGAGAGAAGAGGAGAGGAGGAGGTGAGAGAAGATGGTAGAATACTTTTGCACTTTTGGACTTAAAATTGGGTGGATGTTACCCCAAAGTTGAACATTGTCTACTTTTGATTGTGAAGTCATACAATTTTGAGTACGATTTTGGTATTCAGCAGAGTTTCTGTTGAACGTAATAAAGCAACAGGTGTTGTGTAACTGTAATGTTAAAGTAGAGTGTTTTATTAACTTATTATTTTATTTTATTTTGAACAAGTTATATCTACAGGAAGTGGGGGTGTTTTTTTAAAATACATAATAATAAGAAAAGGTTGGTCCTTTGAATACTTAAGTATTTTTAAAAGCAATTACTCCTGTACTTCAACTCAAGTAATAATTTCACTTTTATTAGAGTAACATTTCTGATCCAGGAGTATCTATACTTTTACTCAAGTAATGTTGTGTACTTTGTCCACCACTGCCCGAATGTTTGAACTGTACATGTTTAGAAACAGATAAAATGTTTCCACGTTGCATTTCTGTTTGATTTCTAGCGAAGCCGGCAGAGTCACTAAAGCGCAAACCACATAGGAGCCTGTGCAGCCCCTACACTTATATAAAACCACTCCTACACTGCTAGACTCACATCGCACCCTTCAGGTAGGCATGCTGACCCGTCTACAAACAGAAATACATAACAGCTTCAAACTAGCTGACTGCCAGTACTGAGTATAGATCATACAGAATTACAATCTATTTCAATCTAAAATGCTCTAATGGTTTTTATGATGATAAGCAATGGCTGATAAAAATGTATAAATTTGTTTTACAGCAGGAACATGATACAGATGACAAGATACAAGACGGTTAATAGGAAAAATGGCAAATGGGTTGCTATGTAATCAGCAGGTGAACATGGTCATATACTGTCGATAGGAAAAAGACTGTAGCCCAGTGTCGCAATTGAATTTGAATATATGGAGGCTGGAGTGTGCCAGGCTTTCCTACATGTAATTAAAAGCAAGCTCAAGACCTACCTTTTTAATCTATGTTTTATATGAATCTTACTTCATTTACATCATTTTATTTATATTTCAGCCTTTTTACTGTTAATCGTATTACTATTAATTAATTTCCTTTTTAATTAATTTTTTTGTCATTCTCTTTTTAATAATATATAGTATTAACCCTAAATCTTTCTCTGGGAATTTTGTTGTTTTATCCTCTTATGTATATATGTGTATATATATGCATGTGTATATATGTGTGTATGTATATATATGTATAGTGAAGCACTTTGTGTTACATTTTTGTAAGAAAGGTGCTATATAAATAATCACTGATTGATTGATGTCATTGTAATTAATACGTTATTAAATACATTTAGAAAACTGTAAAGTCATTATTAGCTTATTGTTGTGGAGGCTGTATAAACATTACAAGCAATGTCAATTCAACCTGTTTTATTGTATGACTATTGCCTCGTCAAGACAATGTAGGTAGTCATTATTAGTTATTGTTGTGTGGCATATTTAAAACCCATTATTAACACTAAAATATTGTTAGCAATTTTCATGATTGCATTATTAATAAATGTCATGTTGAGGCCAATTCATATTTCTGTGCTCATGTAGCTGTTAAGGTACTGTATTATTCAACCATGACCCTTTCTCCTACACATTCATGTTGTCTGACACATCTAATGTGCATGTGAGGAGCATGTCCAAGTGCGCACACACCTGCCCTTCGAGTGTAGATTCCACAGTCTACACCAACATATAGGTTTCTAGAGATCACTAGTGTTTCCAGCCGTGAAAGTAAAATACGAAACGTAAACACAGCTTCCGGATTTTTTCTTTTCATCTGTGGTTGGTCGGGGCGTATGTGATGGAAACACCACCGCGTACTGAAATAAGAAAATAACTGGATAAGGACATTTATTTTTTGTATATCATGCTGCCAAATCCTGTATAATCCATATATAATTACTCACTGAAAAAAACTGTTATTATTACACACTCAAGCCTCCATAGACCGCCCATAGACCCCCACACGCCCCAGTTGTTAAAAGGCTTTTTCAGAAAATAAACCTAATAATAAATATTGATAAAAAGTAATATTCTGGAGTCAGTTCAAAAACCTGGCTCGGTCAGTTGGTTCGTCTTAATAATCCTCAAACATATTTTACTATACTATTAAAATGTAAACACATCTACCCAGGAAGTAACTGAACAGATGACCTCATTGGTCTTATTCATCCACTCTCTTTTGGCATCACGATTTTGTGACATTTGTCCTATTTGAATGGCAGTTTCTTACTAACTTTGAAACTAACTAAAACATAACGTTCTAACTCTCAGAGGGGTTCAGTAGATGATATCAACAACCTGATGTGGGGAGACGTCTTTGAATTTGAACTGATCTGGCTAACTCTCTTGACACGTCACGTATCGACTCGAGTGGTACCTCATCTATTGAAGCACACATCAGTGACATAACTAAAAACGCTTATCACCTCAGAAATGTTGCCAGAGTGCAATGGTTTCTCTCCCAGAAAAAAAATGAGAGACATATGTATGCGCTTATCACTGGTAGGTTAGATTACTGCAATGCTCTCTTCGCTGGTCTACCTGAGAAAACTACAAACAAGCTACAGATCATCCAGAATGCAGAAGCACGTGTACTGGACTAAAACACATCACTCCTGTCTTAAAGTCTCTTCATTGGTTCAGTTTTAGAATTGATTTTAAGATCCTTTTGTTGTTTTTTGTAAATCACAGTCTATACCCCATCAAGACCTCTCAGGTCCCCTGACACTGGTCTTTTACTGATACCCGGGGCAATACTGCGTGACCCCCATCCATCAAGTAAAAAAGGACAGATGGGTTGATTCAGACCCCTCAGGTCTCACGAAAGAATAATAGACCTGGAAGTCAATGTCCACGTGTACCTGAAGCATGCGCTCCAACAGGAACGATGAGACTCTCCCCTGCAACACGAGATCATCAGGAACACTAATGACACTGACAACGGCGGGCTGATAAGCGAATCTGTTCAGCCGCTGAATTAAAAAGATAACAGAGCTGAACTGTAGGTATCCCAGGAGAGCCAGTGCTGCCTCTCTCATGTTCCCAACATCAGTCACCTCAGCCCCCACTCACCCCCTCATCCTTCTCCAGCTCCAGCCCCGTCTCCAGGAGGTTCTCCTCGAACTCCTCCCGCCTGAAGCGCTTGTCGTCCTCATGATAGTCGGCCCGTTGCTCCTGCGCGGCGATCTCCGGGTCCTCCTTTGGCTGCAGAGGCGCCCGGCTGCTCCTCATGCTCAGGCTGCGGCGGAGCCGTCGGATGAAGTTGTTCTCGCCGAACTTGGACGACCGGCGCCGGTCACCGCTCGGCTTCTGGATCTGGTAGGCCAGCACGTAGTCCACCCGCCGCCGCCCGTCGGCAAAGTATGGGCCTGGCTGCGGATACAGGGGCGAGACGTCGTCCCCGTAGAGATTTTTCATTGGCTGAAAGCAAGACAGAGACAGAGTATTGTCATTTATATGGATATAATCATTTCCTATTTCTTGGGGAAAACACTTGCAAAATGTATTTATTTTATTTTTTTTTAATTTTCTGTATAGTTGTTTTCAAGGCACTGGCCTTCGACATTTGCAACATATTTCCTTTGTCGTCCCCACAATGCCTCATCATAATAATAATAATAAAAATACTGAGATTTATGTTTTGGCAAGTGTAGCCATTTTAGTTTCGGGAAGGCTTGGGGTAATGGTTTGTATCAATAGAGGAAAAGCACTTTCACAATATTTCACTACATCTCAATCTTGACCTAACTTGAAAAGCCCTGAAAACTAGGCTTCAGATTTTGAAGTGATTCTTTACAGTGATACATATTCATGACTAAATACTGTCATGTACTTTTCATGAAGACTGTTATGTCACCAAACCAACAACTGTTGTCAAATTCAGATTCATATGTTTCTGAATGTTTTTCATTGCTCAATGTTTTCAAGTATATTAGAATATTATGGTACAGTACATTTTCTCAACTGAGTCAAGCACTTCAGAAGATAAAGACATCTCTGATGTCAAACATGTAGGATTCAGGATGCAAACCTTGGTCTCCAATGTCTAAGTCTTGCAGTTTTTGAGAACACCCCCACCCCCGGGCTCTGTGCAATAGTCAATTCAATTCAATTCAATTTCATTTGTATAGCGCCAAATCACAACACAAATCATTTTAGGAAGATCTTATTACACCATGTGTTCAAGTGTTGACGTTTCTGATAAGTTTGGTTTGAGCAGCGGAAAGATGAAAAGATGTCCTGTCTGTAAATAATATCTATATTGTCTGTTTACAGTACTGTATATCTGTATATTGAATTGTACATGTTCTACATATTGTCTGTATTAGGGATGGGCAGTATCTCGAATATATTCGTTGTATCGTGGTTTGTTGCACATGAGATGTATTAAATGACTATATTGCGAATACCGCGACTACAAATTGTCACGTAAAATATTGTAAAGGCGCCGGCATAAGATTTGATTTGAAGTTTAAAATTGTCCCAATAGAAACCATTAATGAATAAGATTAAAGAATATTTTAATACACACATTTCAGGGACTACTAAAAACATCAAACTGGTGTGATTGTGAGCATCAAGGTTTAAATTGTGCATTTATGCAGGAGATTTAAAAAATATATCAAGATATATATATCGTGTATCGCGATATAACCAAAATATATTGCGATATTATTTATAGGCCATATCGCCCAGCCCTAGTCTGTATTTGACAGGCTGGGACCAACTTCTTTGTATGTGCACAAGATATATCAGTTGGCCGATATGAGCCTTTCACAAACATATAGGTATCAATGGGTTTGTTTGCTATGAAATCATTCCACTTACAGAATAAACAATAAAAAAAAGATGTGCATCAATGTTTACATTTGACCTTAAAAAAAATTATATTTTCTTTATTCAAGTTCTGTATTTGTTGTTTCTTTGTATTTATGCATATCAGTACTTTTATTCCAGAATTCTGATATAAAACAAAGGAATGATTCTTGTATATCTTTATCAGAAATGTTTTACTGTCTAATATCATCATCAGACCCCAAATAATTCTCAATGTCGGCTCTAATTTTGATGCTTATTCTGGTTTTATTTAAATGTCAAATGGACTTTATTCATATATCACTTTTCTAGTCTTATTGACCACTCAAAGCTCTTTACAGGACAGGACATATTCACCCCTTCACACACATTCATACATGAATTTTTCTGTCAAATTCATACACTGTCAGAAGAGCTGTCAGAAACAATTTAGAATCTTGCCCAAAGACACAAAGGCATGCGGACTGGAGGAAGCTGGGATCGAACCGCCAACCTTCGGGTTAGTGAACAAACCGACTCTACCTCCACTATCAATCAGTGATGCTATGACACCGAGCTGAGATGATTGACAGCTGAGAAGACTTGGGATTGGTCGAGCACTTGGCTCCACGCCGCAATCACTACTGCGCAAAAATCTCGCCTAGGGCGCCAACATTGCCATGGCCGGCGCTGCCAATCGCAGACTGATGACAGCTCATGTTGTATGTGGATTCAAGTATCCAAGAGCTGCTGTACAGTCACCAACACACAGTTCGTGTTTCTGAGTGTGTGTGTGTGTGTGTGTGTGTATATACTGTAAACGGCCCCCACCCTAATCCCTAACACACACACACACAAACAGACACACACTTTCATCCCCAGCCCTCTCTCAACAGGAAGTAGTCATAGCTGTAAAAGGTTAGAGGTCGCTTCTCGGAGGGCACATGAGGATGTGGTGGTGTATGCATCATCCACCAATAGGAACTCTTTTCTCACCAAGCCACTGGGAAAGGAGGTTCTCCTCTCCTCTGGGCTTCCACGTCCACACAGACACCCACCAACCCCAACACATTCATGCACGCAGCACGCACACACACACACACACGCACACACGCACGCACACACACACACACGCACGCACACACACGCACACACGCACGCACACACGCACGCACGCCGACTTCTGAGCCATACTAAGCTCAAGGCTGAGAGAACCCAGCAGTTTTCCAGTCAATAATATTTTTCACAGCAGCCGGGATTTTTCTTTTTGCATGTTGAAGGTTGAACTCGCAGGGAGTTACTGCAGACATGTGCAAGAGCTGAACAATATTCCTGTAAAATCTGGTCCACGGACAAAAACCGAAATAAAGGAGGAACAAACGCTCTTGCTTAACTCTGGTGGTGTCTACCAATACGCACAGGTTTGGTTCGACATGTCCAGGTTCATCTACTGTGGTTAAAATAGTCCATTTAAAAAAATGCAACAGCTACATGTCTGCCATCAAACACTGACCTCAGGTTCAACTCTCATCACAGTGACTATTTCCTCGGAAGGAGGTTTTTCCAAAGACATTTGTAAACAGTAGAACATGTCCTAAAATATATCTCAAAACCCAGCACATAAGAGACCAAACATTTCTGAAAGGATAAACACCACATGAGGTCAATGAGAAACTGACCCTCAAATAAATTTCATCCGGCTAAAAAAGACAAAGAGACAACAGCTTTCGTTTGGCTTCAAACCACAATTGGGACCAAAAAATCCCTCCGAGCCAACAAGGAACAGCCTGGTCATAAACATAATCGTAATCCTCCAACAGAGTTCGCGCCACATAGGAAAATCAATTATGCAAAATCACTCATAAGCCATTTGTTGTGCTTTGTCCTTATGCCTGATTATAAACTAAAGTAAAATGTTTTCATAAAATACATCTTTCACATTTCATTCTAGAGCTGCAACAGTTAATCAATTAGTAATCGACTACTAAACTAATCGCCAACAATTTTGATAATCGATTAATCGGTTCAAGTAGTTTTTATGAAGTCAAACATTCTGATTTCAGCTTCTTAAATGTGAATATTGTTCTTTGCTCCTCTGTGACAGTAAACTTAATGTCTTTGGTGTGTTGAGGAAACAAAACTTCATCTTGGGTTTAGGGAAACACAATCGACGTGTGTTGCTTGTTGAGTACAGTGGCTCTGAGAACATTATATTTCACACAATTTAAACTCTATTTAAGATTACAACGAATCTTTCGGTTCGTAACGTGTGTGTACGAACCGAAAGCCCTGTACCGAACAACTCAATACAAATACGTGTATCGTTACACCCCTACGAAAGACAACGGCATTGCGGACCTGAAATGAACCGCCAACCTCCGTGTTGGTGGACGACTCAAATGGTCTAGCTCCAAATGACCGTCTCCATTCCTCAAGACAGCAATCTATGCATTGCTGTTGTGCTCGTAAAGATATTCAACTTAAATTCTGTGATTGACATTGTCACTTCACTATGTCATACTGTATACTATTCAACTGGCACAAATAAAGGATCACTGTTCACAGTAATACTACTCGGGATATACCATCTCTATACTATTAACTTCAACCTCACAAGTGAGATGAACAGATTCTGCAATTGCAGGAGCTGAATGGGAACTAAACAGATAAAAAGGGTTTCACACTCAACAAACAATCTGGTAAGCTTAAACACCACAGTATTAATCACCACCGGTAATCGACTATCTCCACCAAGTAGAACTCACTTGCGGTCATGGACGCAGACGAACTATGGAATCAGCTGAGACGTCAATGTAATGAGGCTGACAGCTGCCCAACACACATCAGTGGGCTGTGTGAAGAGCGTGGACGCGCAGCTTGTGAAATCCTTGCTGTTAACACACATCTTCTCATTCCCCGAGCGCCAGGAAACCAGTCCACATCAGCTGCCGTCTATTTTTTCTTCCAGATGGGCCTGGTAGTGACTGGTCCGCTCCTGTTCAAATAGATTTCATTCTTCCTGAAACTGCTTGGGCCAAACACAACCTTCACTCTAACGTGGAAAGGTCTGTTGAATCCTCAGTATTACAGTTTTTCTCGATTGCTTACACGCTCTTCCTAGACCCAGTAACTAACAATACCCAAACCATAACGCCATGTACGAAAAGACAGACACATTTCCCAAAACTCTAAACACAAATGCCTTCATTTATCATTGGTTACACCATATGCTATTTCACAAAGCACAGCATTCAATATCATTAACTCAATTCATCACAACTCGAACACAATTGGCACACAGTTCCACAGGTGGAATCACTGGAGTCAAAATTCTTCACACACCAATCAGAACCTCGGGATGGATCGATACAATGGCCATGTGGCAGTTTACTGGTTTTAGAACAATGGATTCACATGAAGGAAGAGCAAGAGCAAAAGGAGGAGGAGGAAGGAAGAAGGAGATAAATTGTTTCAGATGAAATTCATGTAGCTGTTGTGCTGTCGGAAATGCTTTGAATCAGTGCACCACATCACATACAGGTACAGTAATGGGTAGTTACTGTATGCTCCTAGTTTGTAAATTGGATGGGTTCCCATCGGTACTTCTATCCTTGCAGAACTGAGAGACGAGCACCTGAAGGAGGCAGGAGACGTTTATTTTCAGGAGCGTAAGAGAATACATGGTTTTGAGAGTAGAAAACGTTTCTGAAAATGAGTGTGCAGTTACGCAATTGTGTTTAGAGTTTTTGGGAAATGGAGCACTATTTCAAGAAATGTGTCTTTCAGGGAACTCTCTGCTTTGTGGACATCTCATGTAGTGCACTCCTCTAGCACCACACTCAGGACAACACATCGGCTTTGTACGCAACATATCTGAAAAATCTAACAGGCTCACGACCAGATTATTGCACAGCCACGCTTCCAGGGAGATAAACACTCATCCCATGTACTGTCACAGCACTTCTGTATTGTGAGATATCATTCAATTAAATTTGAATACATTATCTCAAGGGGACTAAGGTTGAGACCTCACAATGTAACAGAGAAAACCCAACAGTTCCCACAATGAGCAGCTCTGAGACTGTGGAGGAGAAAAACAGGAAGAAATCTCTAACAGAACCAGACTCAGTTGGAGGCGGAACATTTGCCTCGACCGGTTGATGAGAAGAGAGAAATGTGGGTGAGAGGAGAGAGATTTGATCAGTTGTATAACTGTTGCTTTAAGCTCTGTCAGACTTATAATGACAATAATAAATAATAAGTTACAAACATTGCAGCTCGTTGTCATGAAGAAGGGAACGCTGTGTGATTAAAGAGTGGTGCTGGGCTGGAGGAACATCTTTCAGCGCCGCTGGCGAGCTCCGTAATAGGGGGCACCCATTATGCTGATTTCCAGCTCTGTACTTTTATTCTGGGACTCCACGAGAGCAGCTTTGCGTGAGTCACAGTTCAAAAAAAAGGTCCTCATTTATCCCAGACTGCCTGTTCTGCAGCCCCCTCGGTTGAGCGTCTGACTGGATCGGGCAACCTTAGCTCAGGCCTCCTGAAGAGGCCTCCTCGAAAGCCCACTTTCTTTCTAATTGGCCAAACACCCAGAAGCCCACTCGTGATCGCCACGTCATCCTCTCGCTGGTGCGGAGGTTCTAAAGCAATCTGTAAAACTAAATAACTGGTAAATAAAACAAAGAAACCGGAACACAACTGACTGGAAATGACAACTTCTCAATATCCACCTGCGTGTTCATGCACTCTGTGGCATTTGAGCCACTTAACCTGTGACACAGACAACTTCCTGTTTCCATGACGCTGGGTGATTTCAAAAGCATTTGCAAGTACTATACATTCATTTATATGAAAGCAGTAGAAATGGTAAAACGAAAATCAACAAATACATTTTGCGAATGCAGTAAATATTGAAACTGACAGTCAAGTACTGAGCGTGGTCTGTTGGCTCTTTGTATTGATCTGGGAGTTACTCTCTGTAATTCCAACTGTAACTCTACACTGTACATACGAAGTTGACCAATATCTGTGACACAGTCAGATATTCACAAATCTCAAAGCAGGGGTGACAGAGGTGGAGCCTGCATGTTGTGCTCCTGGCCTGATATCACAACAATGCAATCGGCTTAAGTACACAATTATTGTCGATGGGAGCTTTGAAATCATTAAGTTTTACAGAAATTGCAGCCACACTGTTCCGCCACACTGCGTAAGCAGCTACACTAATTGGGTGGTACCTGGTATACAGTGACTTTTCTACTCAATATGATTTACTCAATCCTGTTTACCATAAAATGAGTCGCATAATAATAAGAAATGGCTTAAATTATTTATTTAGGTCTTACGAATTACTTAAACAGAGATAATAGACATTTAAAACATTATTTAGTATTTTACAAACCTTTTTATTGATAATTTATCCTATTTGAACATGTCCCCAGTGCAAAGTTATCAACTTCAACGAGAACAATAAACCATTAAATTATAAAAACCTCAAAATATTCTTTAATTACTGTATTGACTAAGCTAAACTGCCTCTAATCATATAAATAAATCTGATTAAACTATAGTTATATTATACTATTTTCTTCAGTTACTGTTTGTCCCTGAATTCATCTTCCACCCTGTTGGTATGTACTTTCTCGTCCACCAAATAAATTCTACAATTCCATATAGAACATTTTCAGGAAGGGACATCACAACTTTTTGTTGGGAATTCAACTGTGTTTGCAAACTAGATTTAAAATCAAGAACTGCAGCTCTGGACCTTTTAAGAGCCTTGTAACTGGAACATAGCTAGGGAAGTTAGCATAGCTTAGCATGGTCCTGTTCATTACCTTTCTACAAATGAACCACAATAAAAACAGCTGCCTGATAGCAGACAGCAGAACAACTGTAATGCCACTATTGACAACAAGCATCAACACTGAGCAATTGTGGTGATTCAGGATCACCGCTGTGCCCATGACCCCGGGATCATGACAGGTTACACAGCTTCGTGGCACCACCACACACAGACACATCTCATATCTCGCCCTCCACACACTCTATAGGGAGACACCATTTTAAAACCCATGCTGTACAACACACACCATTACCCTGCAGCATTGGAAGAAATGGTCTGACACATGTACCCCCCATTCCTAGGTTGGAAAGGTGTGAGGGAAACGGATTTCAGACGCTATCCAGCCATCCACATGGAATGTACCGATTGGAAGGGGTATGAATCCCGCTTATCGTGGATGTAGTGTCTTACTATGGAATCGCTGCTCCTGGCATTGGAGTTCACAAAGTCCAGGTCCAGGTTCTTCTCCTCGCCAGGGACTGGCCAGTAGTTGTCGTTCCTCCTCATCATGGTGGGCTCCTCTGGTGACAGGCTGCCTGAGTGCGGACGAGCCAGGGGAGGAGAACCTGGGAGAGGAAGGGACAGAGCTGGCATTATTTTATTTTTTTTGAATGTCTGACACAGTGAATAAGAACTTTTCTTAAACTCCGCAAGTGTCAGAGGTTTAGCCATGGGTGCATTATGATAAAAAGGGCCCTTGTGCCTCCACCTCCCTCCTGCAAGGGACCAACACGCCCAGACTGAGGAGGACACAAAAAGTCATATTTCGGTCTAGAGTCAGCTTTTTAAGCAGAGGTCTAATTACTGCAACCTTAAAACCCTTGGGTGCTTAGCCTATTAATAGAGATAGATTCATCTGATCTAATATGAATGTGTTAACTAAAAGTGATTAAAAACTGCTTCAAAAACTCATAAAAAGCAGTAACCCTGACATAACTGAAAACGCCATATAATCAAATAATCTCACCTAAATGTGGAACAACCCAGAATTTCTGATCTAAAATATATCACTTGGAAAAAAACCTCTGGAAAACTTATTTGATCATACCCTATAGAAACACCTATGGTAACAGCTTCTTGGTATATTCACAACTGAATCGCTGTTGAAAAATTAACAAATCTACCGGTCTGCAAACAGGCAACTCAAACTCATAGCCCTCGAAACTTAACACATTTCTGATGATAACAGACCTGTTCGGACCACAGATATCAATTACTGGATGCACACACGCAATAACAGATAACTCCAAACTGTAACATATCGAATACAAATTTGACAGAGTGCACCTCACCCTCATAGACAATGACATCTGCACAAACTGCACATCAATCACCATAGATGATTACCCTCATGCCACTTGACTCTGCCCACCCATTCAAGAATTGGTGCCAAACATCACCAATGTCAGTCTCTCCATGTCTGCATGGAGATCTTTCATCAGTGAAACGCCGTGGAAACATGAGCTACCCGTACTGGTGGCTGCAACAAAAATGACAATACTCCTAAACTGGAAAAAAACAGAAACAACCTTTCAACATCCCAGTGGAACCTTCTGCTATCTGATTGCTTCCCAAGAGAAACACTCATCATTAAAAAAACAACCACATAGATTTACTTCAGAGATGCTGGACCCATTGATCAGCTCAGACATATTTCTCTAACAAAACTAAAGATAGCCTCCTCCAGTCCTTTGCCTCTGTCATTTGTTACCTGATCACATGTATGAAAATTAATGAGCTAAACTAGTGCATGTTTTTTCCAGTGAGAGATGAAAGTTGAGTTGAGTTCAGTCGGGCGTTCAGTATTTAAATGGTTGGAATTGATGACATGGTGCATGTAAAGGCATATCTACCAGGCCCAAACAATTCTGAATGGACACTGTTGTGATTATACTCCATTATGATTCTAATAATTAAACTCAAGATGAGGCCCAAACCACAAGGGAGGGGCCATGTAGTCAGAGTCGGCCCTTGTTCGGTGATTTTGCCCGAAGCTGATTTTGTCTTCTCTGATCGTTTGGCTCAGTTCCTGAGGCAGGCAGTTCCAGGTGTAAGCAGGCAGTCCTGGACCTCGAAACCATTGACGAACTCACGCTGCCTTGCTCCTGCTTCTCTACCTGACTGCTCAACATCACCACCCTCCATCCTCTCCCTCTATTGCTTGAAAGACTATTAAATATGTTAAAACTTTCATGGAGTCTGGTCGTCTGGTAGCTCAGCCCTGAACTCTTTTAATTCCAAAAACAGACAAACTGTCCCTGAACTGTCCGTCACGAGTTGACAACATGATGAACTCTGTCTGCTGTCATGACGTGATGCAGGTAACCAATGTATGCACATTATTATGCATCATCCAAGATCTTCCTGGTCTATGTTTGAGTTGCAGCTGCAAAATGAGTTGAAAAAGATACAATTATTCTTAACAGTTCACAAAAGTTTCTTGAATCATTTATTACTCATAATCAATACATCATTAATGTTTGTATTATTGTATATTATTATACGTTACATATATTAGATGTAGTACAATGTTTAATTTTCTTGCATTGCATGTGGTGATTAGTGTTGGACAAATAATGGGGTGGGGGTGGGGGGTTGTCATATACTGTAAACACCCTGGGGGGGGCGCTGATCAAAAATCTCACCTAAGGCGCCAACATTGCCAGGGCCGGCATTGCGTGTAGTAACAGTGGGATAAAAAAGAAGATATCGAAAGACAATGACACTGAACATGAACAGACGATCTGACGAGGAGCTGGTGGAAATGGCTTGTAAAGACACTGGGTAGGTTGATGAGGCAATGGGGTTCGGGCGAAAATGATTGGTAAATCTACAATCATATTACATTACATACTATATGTCATGGTAGGTAATTCAATAAGAAGGGAATTTTTAAAGACTGAAAGGGAGATAATGAAACACAATCAAACTGCTGATCTGCAGTGAACCACGAGAGAAGAGACTTTGTTTGTTTAGATTCTGCAGGTCAGAATACCTGAAGTAAACTTGATCGTACATGTCTGGCGTGGCAAGTTTGACTGTGTTCAGTGAACCAGCCTTCTTTGTGTATTGCATACTTCGCATAAACCCTAAAAACGCTCCTTTCGGCATATATCTTTTCAATATTTTCGTAAATTTAGGAAAAGCAGATTTCATTTCAAAAAATCCTTACATTTTTCACAGATATGCTGCATTGTATGTTATCTAATTCAGAATTCAAATTATGTGTAATGATATGATGATATATGTAGCTACATGTATTCCACAACAACAACAGCACCCTGCCAAAGAGCTGATATCATCAGCCAAATGTCTTGGCAGAGAGCCGAGACAGGCGGCACCAAGAATGAATCTGAGATTTACTTTCACAACACAAGATGTTTTCAGTGTCAATCAACAACATATTAGTCCACCTGTCTGAATGTGAATCTGGCTTTGTTTAAGGATGTCATTTTATGATTTATATGAATTTAATATATCATCGCAAAATATAAACTAAGGCATTGTAACATCAGTGGTTTTCTAGTAAGCAAGATAGTAAAAGCAGAGCTTAAGCAGAGCCATCCAATGAAGATAAAACCTCCATGCAACAACAACAACAAAATGGAATATGAATTAGCTTGTTGCCTTGAGAACTAGTACTGGGAAGACAATGAGATTTCAAAAGCCAGGAATCTCAACACTTGCTTAAAATATTCAGCTGGCACGTTAAATGTACTCAACCTGCCCCTAGCACTGGTTCACACTGAATGGATCAATGGATAAAGGAGGCGGTGGCATCTGACAGCAATGTAAATGTTGAGACTTATATGAACTGACAGGAAAGACTAAGTTTCAAGAAATACTGTAACTGCCTTCTACAGAATATAAATCAGTAACTTTTATACATAATTTATCCAACGAGTTGACGGGGCAGCACAGGGACAGGCCACGAAGATGTATTACATCATAACACATGTTTCAATTATTGGTACTAATTATCAAAGCATCTCTCCGTGTAGATTCACGCAAATGCTCAAATGTATTGGGCCTCCACTAATCAGAAGGTTGGTGGTTTGATTCCTGTCGGCGTGTCTTTGTACACGATAGTGAAATCCCAAGTTGCCGCCGATGTACCATTGGCGTGTGTGCGTGGTACGGAAGTACTGTATGAATGTTTGTGTGAATGGGGATTACCATTCACCATGTGGCCAACATTAGCAAGCGAGCTAATGCTGCCTTCGCATGCTAGTCGGAAGATCCTACTTCCCACTTTTGACACTTCCCAATTATGAAAAATGTCATGTTCAGGTGCTTTGTTGTCAGAATTTAATCAAGCAAAACAAAATGTTGTCACAGAAGAGACGCAACTTTGTAATAACTTTGCTCCGCGCTAGCAGGCTATAGTCCATTTGTCATAGATAGAACGATAAATAGCATCAGTCTTTATCAAGTTAAGTGTACATAGATTACAGATTAAGATTACGTACACAAGCAACAGCTAATACTCTTCGCGCTGTTAAAAATGAAGAATCATGTAGCATCCGTTACTGAATCTGTCCCCTCCTCTGCCATGTTGAAAAGTTCCGGTCACTCCACCTCGGGAACTCCATTACGATTCGAGGGGGGGAGCCAAACCAATGTCCCATCAACTACGTCAGGGCCGGCCCAAGGCATAAGGCATAAGTGGCTGCTTAGTGCCCCCTGGGCCCAGATCAAATCCTTCTTAGGGCCCCACATAGGCTTGGACTGGCTCTACACACTACACACCTGCTGGTAAGACAGTGAACCAGTGTAACCCATTCAACCCTGTGTGAAAATATGTGAACTATGCTTCCTAAGGACAAGGGTGAACTCTTTTACTCAAGGTAAGTGTTTGGGTTGCGGGGTTGGGGTTTACATGCCAAAACTAAAAATTACTTTTCACACAAATTGTACAAAATTTCCCATGATGTTAAGGTTGGAAACTAGGGCTGCAACTAACGATTATTTCCATCATCGATCAAACTGTTGATTATTTTCTCGATTTAATCGATTAGTTGCTTGGTCCATAAAATGTCATATAAATTGTGAAAAAATGCCAATCGTGTTTCCCCAAAACCCCCAAGATGATGTTTTGTTTTGTCGACACGCAAAATATTTTCAGTTTACTGTCATAGAGGAGCAAAGAAACCAGAAACTATTTACATTTAAGAAGCTGAAATCAGAGAATTTTGACTTTCTTTTTTTCATCAAAAACTCCTGCAACCGATTCATTGATTATCAAAATAGTTGGTGATTCATTTAGTAATTGATTAATGATCAATTAATCGATTAGCTGCTGCAGCTCTAGTGGAGCATTGGCATTCAGTGAAACAAATATTGTTTACATATAGGCTGTTATAAAATCCCTTTAAGGTTAAGGTTGGGATATTTAAGGAAAAGGCCTGGACTGCCCATGAATCTTAAATGACCACAGTGCGTAAAGTAGTTGGACTCATCATTTGATGAACTCCAGGTGATGTGAGGGTCGTTCACTCCTTCTGGACACCAGCAGCAGCTGTACAGTTCACCTACGTCGACCAGAAGGGATGGAAGACATATGTACACTGAGGTGTAAACGCGTAATTTTGTCGTTACGCGCGCGCGCACCTCCGATAATCCTGCATTTCTGGAGAAACTGAGGAGAGAAATGTGTGCGGGAATAAAGCTCTTACCGGGCTCCTTTAAACTCCCCGTCGCCTCACCTCCATCATCCTGTCGCTGCATTGGTTTTTTGGTTTTTTTTTAAAGGCGGACAGAGTCCTAACAGAGAGCCGGTCTGCTGCAACAGCATGTACAGTATCCTTCACAGCCGCCGTTGCGTGGAAACGCTGGACGGAGGAGCGGACAGAGAGCTACCACTTTTTCATCCCGATGGAGGGCTGATGGACCGCCGGCAAAAAGTCTCTCCTGGCTGGCGAAGGCTCCTCCAGAGGAGATGGACACACGCGCGCGCGCGCAGGCAGGCGGGTTACTCTGGGTCCAAATGAATCTGCCTTCGTGACATTATTAGTCAGCGTGACACTATTCATGTGTGTGTGTGTGTGTGTGGGGGGGGGGGGGGGTAACAACACGTACTAGAGAGTGATGTTGGATTTAAAGGCCACAGGAAAACAGGGAACAGGGGCAAATTCCAATGCATACAGGGGCTGCAGCTCCGTTTGAAATTAGGATGTTGCAGGAGTGCGTTATAATATCATAAAAGGTTTTTGACTGATTGTGAACTAAGCAAGCTGTCGCACAATCAGCGTTCTGTCTGGATAATATTCATATATTATCATATTTTTGTGATTTTAGCTTCTTTTCCTGAAGTCTCCAAAGCCCCCCCCCCCCCCCCCCCCCCCATGTTGCAAGTGAATAAATTAAATTGTAAGTTTTCATCCGAATGCCAAATGTTCCTCTTTTTTTCCAATTCTAAACGACGACGGTCTGCAGAAAGTACGTATCTATCATATGTATTAATAGATATTTATATGTGTTTCTTAATGCATTTGATATTTTCCAGACAATTTTTAACAACAATGTTGTTGCCATTTCTGGATGTCAGCGTGATAACTGTTGGGATGTTTTGAGAAACCTGCTTGACATGATTTTATCGTGCAAAATATGTATTCTTTTTTTTCCCCTCTGTAAATACAGGTTGTACATGTACATGGTAAGACGTGAGGAGCATTCTTCACCCTCCATCGTTTTTCATACACACCCAAGGGGCTAGGACATTTTTTTTTAAATGTAAGGGGAACCTAACACAGCTCTGTTATTTCCTATAAAACGTGAATGCAGCATCGCTCTGCTGCTAGAGCATCACAGCGCCAGCTGGCACCGCCCACACGCGCGCCGGGGTCTTCCAGATCGAAGAGGCGCGTAAAGACACAACGCACCTCGTCACGGACAGGCGAAAAGACAGGGGGGGGGGCACACACCTCGGGAAAAATGTAATTCAATCACACCACAGTTAAGGAACACCACATAACCAACAGGGAGGAACGGGTTCTCTTCACCCTCCTCTCTGGAATTGACCGCACAGCGAGCCTGTTGTCGGCGGCCAGACGCCGGACCGGTGCGCGGTGCCACATTTGACCCTGGCGGAGCCCAACCCACACTCGCCACTTACTGTTGTGCAGTAATTCAAAGTGCAAGCAAAAAATAATTAGAAGGGGACGGATCATGTGTAGCTTTAATAAACAAAAACAAACAAAAAACATAGCTGCCGTTCAATGAAGAGCCAATGAATGGAAAGAGAGTTAAAGAGAGAGCAGGATTCGGACAAATTTATAAGGTACGGAATAAGAAAGTCACATTTACCTTCGGTCCAGAGTTCACAGGGAAGCCGTGTGGGTAGGAGGCAGAAAAAGAAATAATTACTGATGTGTGGGCCAGGTAACACTTCCCACTCACCTGGGTGTAGAAGGGGCAGAGGAGGAAATGCTTCTGGCCTATCCAGGTAAAGTCTCTCCTCCCACTCACTCCCACAGCAGCAGCAGCCCTGTGACTGCACGTCGTCAGTGGGGGTTTTATGCAACGTGCCCAGTGAAGACACACAGGAGTGCTGATCTAATGTGACTTAAACAGTTTACATCCTGTTAAATCCGCACCTGTAACCTTTTTTTCCTCTTCTTTTTTGGACGGTGACCTGAGAGCTGCAGTTATGTTTTCGCCTCCGTTTCGATTGCAAAGCCTGGCAGACAAGAGAGTCTGTCCTTATGTGAGACAGGCATTTCCCAAACAAGCGTGTGTGGACTTGCAGGGGACTGCCAGGTAGTTTTTCCAGCCATGAAACGCGACCCCACCTCTGTACTCACTCACTCGGAGGCCCTGCAGAGCAAACGGATCAGAGCGTTTATGTGAGAAGACCATTTGTCCCGCCTGCAAGGGTCACACACAGCACACGGTCCAGGAGAATCTGGTCTGGTCCAATTAAATCAGCAATGAAGCTGCTGCTACAGATGTTTTCAACAACATGCACATTAACATATTCAAAGTGTGTCTGCGTGGCCTCACGACAGACTACATCTGTTCCCTTGTTCTGTAGGGGAAGGTAGGAGGGAGGAAATGGCAGGTGCCGGTGTGCTGAAAAGAACGAGATGATGATCCATGTGTTTGCACAATGAACGGATGAACTCCCGGTGAGACGTGCTGAGCCACATGGGTCCCGGGTCCCTCAGGCGTCCACTTTAGAGGGACCACCACAGCAATAGTGAATACTTTTCATTGTACTTTTGAAAGTCATTTTGTGATTACTATATAGGAATTTGTGATTAGTGGTGGCAGCAGCATAGTATAGACATATAGATAATAGTATTGCTATTATTGTTGGTTCAGAAGCCGTACTAATAGTAAACAGACTCCATTTATACTGTGCTAAATGACCAATAAAAGTGCCAACACTAAGATATATGCAGAAATGTGATAAAGTAGCTATAGACGTGGCAATTTGAGGTACGGACTTATGAGTTAGTGGACGACCCGCTCCACCAACTGAGCCACAGTTTTGCCCCTAAAGGTGCTTTCAAACCGGACGCGATGGAAATCTTCTGCACGGGTAGATAAGATACAAAGTCAATGCAAAGATGCAAAGAGACTCAAATTTCGCGGCACTGATTCAGGCGACGCGAGTGGTGCGATATATGGGCGATGCGAATCGGGCAAAATTTGCGGTGTGTCCATCGCTCTCGTTGAAATATTTGAACTCGGGCGACATATTCACGTGACCCATTGGCGCGATAGCCAATGAGCGTTGAGATCCACTCTACGTCACTGTCGATGAATCAGGAACGGAGGATCCCTACTGTTGTGTGTGTGCACCCCGACCGGATGAAGAAGGAGAGGGCTCGGCAGAAAGTGAACAAGTAGTTGGACACTAGTTGGACCCAGTTAGCACAACCACTTTGTGTGGCGTGTGTTTATTCAGACGAGGTTGGTCGGAAAAAAAAGTGGAGGAAGAACGGGCAAAGTCTTCGCGTGAATGACACAAATAAGCACAAATGTTTGCTTGTGACCAAATTCGCATCGAGTCCGGTGTGAACTCACCTCAACAGCAACAGTAGTTGTAGTATTGCACTTGTAGCAGCAGTTCACGGCTCACGCTGTGACCTCTGCTAAATCCCATTGTTTGTCTGAGAGTGTGTGCATGGCTGTAGGTGTAGCAGTGGGCGTGGCGTCCTCTCTGTGCACCTGGCTCTTTGGCTATCCTGGTTGTTATCTCATTATCAGCGAGGCTGGACGTGTGCTTGACGCCAGATCCGTTCTGCCTGTGTTGGTATACAAAGTAGTCAGTCTATTGATCTAGTTGGACTTCCAGGTTCTAATCTCGTTCTCTGTCCAGTAAAACTCTCGTTTTGGAACCTGTAGATTCTTGGAGCCTTCCCTCAGCCGGGCTGGAGATTACAAGTCTGAAGGCCAGCCTGTCTCCGCCTGCCTCAAACATCTCTGAACATTTCATTGTGAATTTAAGTTTTTATTAAACATCTGGAGCTTCAATGCTTCCTTTCCTGTCTCCTTTAGCATAGGGTACACTGGACCTTCCTATGCGAATAGGATAGGAGATATGGACGCCCCACAATTCATTGCGGCAGCGATATTTAACATGACGCGCCACGCACGAACATGAACGATTAAATCAGAAGAAGAACTAGAAGAGTATGAATATGACCCAGAAGAGACGCACATCATCATGTAAGTTACTGTTACATATGAATCATTTACATCTGATGTCACACGGTGGTAAAACACTCTGAAACATGCTGATGGAGCCGCTGAGGTTTTTGTTGTTCATCTGAGGAAATTTTTTAGTTTCACCATGTTAATAACATCCATCGTCGCGTGATGACGTAGTTTAGTGAAAGTCGAGTCGGATTCTCTAAATCCTATGAGTTCTGCTTTACACCTTTCCTTGACCTAATGACGTTTTCCACTGAGGTCAAGGAATAGTAGATGGGAAGGACATTTCTACCGCACCCTATGTAAAAGGAGACAGGAAAGGAAACACTGAAGCACCCTTTCCTTAACATTTGAAGAATTCAAACGGCTCTTACCATGACTGCCAATGAAATACTTCCGGGTCATTTCAGGATTTAGGAAACTTCCTAAGTAAACGATTTGACCGCACCCCAAGTGGACTGTAATGGGCAGAGCACTCTGCATGGCAGCTCTGTGGCATCAGTAAACACATACATTTTGTTGTGGAAATCCCTTTATTTAATTATTAATTTAATGGCTAAACTTTATTTACTTATAAATCTGTTTCATGTTATGATTTTAATTCATCAGTCCTGTTTGTTTTTGCTGTTGCTCCCTGTGAATAACTGATGGTTAAATGTTCTCCCTGTTGTGATGCTGTTTGTGCAGGAAAACTCACGTCATTGTCGGTGTACAGCATTGATTTTGAAAATAAAGTTGCTTTAAGAAAACAAAAAGCCTAGTGTAAGTACAGTCAGATGCTCACCGCTTGTCTTATCCAAACTACTTTATATTTTCTCTGTCACATCTTTGTGTTGTTGCTTAGACGTCATTAGATAAACTTTTATCGTATGCAAAATAGCATTAAAAGCACCTCTGCATTTTAATATTTATTTAAAGGTCTTTCACAAAGTGCCCTAGCGGAAACATGTTGGTGCTTTACATAAGGCTTTCTTCATATCACTTGTATGACCCTTGTCACCTGTATGCCTTACTTTTTTCCTTGTGTGTGTGTGTTAGAAAACCAATCTGTCAATACAATCCATTTATCATTTAGCATTAGCAGCAGTAGTAGCAGTGACATACCTATGTACAAAAGTATCAAACACTTTGGTTTATTTTGCATTTGCATCAGAAACACACGGTTTCAGTGTTCCTTGCTACTGGGTTGGTATTTAGTGTATGAAATCTGTCTGGATCTGGAGTGCAGATATCAAAAGAGTGTGGAATTTGATCACCTCTCGCTTGTTTCCCTGTGGGAGTTTGAACAGAGGTGTGATCCTGCTGGCCTGCCTGCATTGCAGGGCAACATGTGGAGACATGCATTCACTCATAGAGTCTTGGTCAGTCTGTAAGTCATATAAAAAAGAGCGCATCTGAGAAAGTAATCCAACCTGATTGAGACTATCAGCATGATAATAAAATCAGCGGTGAAGGGGTCTGCTTTCAGCTATGAAACCTGTTTCTTATCCATTGTTTTTTTTTCACGCACTGCGGCAAATCAAAACGAGGGAGAGCTGTTCACAAAATATTTCCCAGATAGGTGTCAAAGTGGGAACTGAGTGCTGTAAGAAATGAAGAATGCTGAAATTTAAGCCCTCCTGATTCTTCAGGTAAGGCCCAGAGCAGGGTATGGTCTGAAAGAAGCATATGGGACATTTGCATGAGCTTTGTCCACCTATTGTGTTTCTCAATAATACCAAGACTTGCATAGCCCTGGGTGTTGGTTTACACGCCACACCCAAACCTTGCTGAAGACTCAGCAGGACAGGAGAGAGATCACTCTTTGGTAGCAGATTGGCTACGGCCTTCTTTTTCCTGTGCAGGACATTTAAACCTTTTAAAAATACAACTTAGGGTTAGTTTGTCCATTTTATTTCATTCAACAATGAAAGCCACTGCACTTTACAAAGAAATATTTAAAAGAAAACCAGTAAATAGTAAGTAGGTTGCAAACAGTAGCAAACTGGCCAAAAGACGATGAATTACTATCAGTGCATGAATAAATTGATTATTTCATCTACATCTGTGTCACGGGTTGCGACAGCTACAGACAACCAGAAACTGTTTTTGATGTCCTGGCGACAGATTGACTTAAGATGATTAGTTAGATTAAGAGTTAAAAACCTCCCCCCACCGTTTTTAAGGCCCCTGGCGGTGTTGTCAACTGTAGAGAAATGACACTGTATGAGGTTGGGTGGGGGCAAACCGGTAGTTTGTTTGTTTCATGCTGAGAGTGTCACCAGGAGCTGTGGGGGTACTGGTAGGTCCTTCTTGTTCTTTCCCACAATTGAAGTTGTGAACGAGCCGTTTGTGAAGGTAGACATAAGGCAATTCCTTGCCTGGTGTACATCATTAAGATCAGGCATTTGAAGAGTGACCCGAAAATATCAAGGCAGTGGGAGTGTGCCCTGTCCAACTTGTAGCCCAAATGTATTAAAGAACTCAAAAGTCTTCACCACAGCCCCCAAGTTCTTGTTCAGCCAGACTCCTTACGTAGTTTATCATTGAGGAAGGGTAGATGCATCTGTCTCATTGCTCTGGTAGATTCTGTCCTGCTGAACAGACTACGATGTGGGTAATCAAGTTGGCCTCAGAGGAGTGACTTCACAGGGTTCTCAGAGTAGCCATTTGCTGTGTGGACAGATCATAAAAAACCTTGTACTCATTCAGTCAGTCAAGCATCTCAATATCGTTAAACCCCCAGACGGAGGTAGTGTCAGGAGGCCCAGCAGTAACTGTTCCATACTCTATACCCAGCTCCATCAGTGGGCACACACTTCCCCCTCTGCCTGCCACTGCCTGAGTCCTTTCCGGAGACGTTTTTGGTGGCCTCCACCGCAGAGACTGCTCTGTCTGCTCCATCTGCGTTACAAAGTTTTTCTTATCAACCAGCAGCAGGCTTGCTCTGCCTCGTCACCCTTGGTCACACTGTTTCTCCCCTCACAGGGAAATACACAGGGGCATTCTGTCATAGCTTGCCGACAGCTCTCCCTCATGCCTAGTGTTTCCTTTGTTTCCACCCTTGCTTGTTCTCCCTGTTCTTGCTTTCCCCTCCTCCCAATGTTGACGACGGCTGCATGCAAGCCCTAGTTCTTCTCTCCACTATTCAACAGATTGTCGATTCACATGGTGCAGATGCTGCGAGTAACTCTGCAGCTCTAGTCAATTCTCAGTGCTTGGGTTTTGCGCCTTGCTAATCCTTTGTTTGTTCTGACTCAAGTTGCCGCTCCCAGACTTCCTTTATCTCCAGTGCCTCATCAAGATCCAGAGCCCCTACAGCACCCTGCCATTACTCACACTGGCTCAGATCCCACAATGATCAATTGCATGAAATCTAAATTTTACAATTTGCCTCTTCTGTTTGAACCTTCACGCAGTTCCTTAACATTCTACGTTTGGGTCCTGAGTTGCCACACTTTTAACACCAAGTAATAATCTTCAAGTACAATAGCATTTTGATGAATTATGGACAGACCCAAAAGTGAACACTTTATGTACACACATGCAGTTTTATCGGCATCTCTCCCACCAAGCCCAACCTCTGTGTGCTGACAGAACGAATTGTGCTCTGGACTTGTGGAAGTGTGAACGAGAAACTGGAACTGAAACAAAGAAAAATTGTGCTTCTGACCTCAACACAATGCAAGGACGCTGGAAACAAGGGCGCTGAGGGGGCTGCAACAGCCCCTGCTGGCAAGGGGTTTTACTGCAAAGCAAGACTGTTTACCTTGATGGTTATATTTCATTTCATTTTCT